>NW_027069632.1:746710-749820 GCF_002906115.3 Quercus suber | reverse complement strand
AACCTTCATCACCTGAGGGGTAAGACATATTATATGAAGACAAGGGACGATAGGGTTCGTCTTATCCAGTGTCTTCCTGATTCCAATAAGGGGTTGAACCAAGATTTCCTCATAGTGTCAGGAGAGTGGCACGACGGCTTTCATTGCCCAACGGCAGAGGGGGAGCCAGGTAGGGCATCCGAAATACAAGATAATCTAGGTCTCAGCATTTTCATGTTCTATACCTGTATACTAGATTTGGTTGATTAACCATAGGAATTTCGCTTTCCTTTTCGCAGACCCACACGCTTTTGCACGTCATTTCCACCTGGTTAACAAAGCGGATTTAGAGACCGTTCTCAGGTCGGACCTTTTCTTGAACGAACCTGATAACCAAGTTAGAGCTGCTCACAAAATCCTCGAGTGCGACCCAGCTTAGACGTCATTCTCAGTTCCACGGCACGTAATTAGAGCTCGTGATCCTTGGCTCACGCAGATTACCGTGGTGGAGAGTGGTTTTGCCTTTACTGAGGGGTCTTATATACCTGAAGGCATTCCGCTGTCGGGTCCCTCCTCATCCCGGCATGTAACGATGGCCGAGAAAGGACCATCTGAGAAAGCGAGGGAAGTGGTTGAATTGAGTTCCTCTAAAGACGAATATAGTGTATTTGACTTAGTTGATCAGTCCGAGGATCCTCCCGGTGACCTAGGAGACCCCACTTGTCCGAAGTCGACCTTCAGTCCTTAAGAGTTGGTACCCAGGCTGAGATGGGTTTAAAAAGACAGCCCCAAACTAGTCTTCTTGACCTGTCTCTCTAAAATCCCCCTCGTCAGGCCGAGGATGAGGTGGTCCTCGGTGTGGATTGGGAACAGAGGCTTCCCCCAAGTTAGCCTAGCAACACCAACCAAAAATGGCATATGCTCCTCGGCCTGGGCCTTGGGCCCGTTTCGTGATGGGCCGAGGCTGTGAGGCTCGTAGGCCCCACATTTGTCATTATTCATAATGGGCCGAAAGCGAGTACATCAAAAGAACAAGGTCGGGTCATATTTTATTTCACAGTTCTTCTTTACCAACTATTTACTTACACTAATTTTCCTTTTATAGGCCCAAGACCGAAATATAGACTGGACTGTGGTGAGCCTGAAAACCGATCAGGTCCTAAAGAAGGCCCAATACTGGATTGGATTGGATCATGTTCAGCTCTACTCATGGTATCAAAGAAAATAGGGCGTAAAATAAATAGGTAAATGCTAAAACTATAAACTATTTTACAATTATTACTATTATTATTTTGTGTAAAATAGTCCCACATCTTGCAAAAGCTTATAAACTCAACTTTTATATACAGTTTTTAAAAACCTCACTTTTTATTATTTTTTCTCATTATTTCAAAGTACAACTATACTTTACCACACTTAGAGTATTCTTATCAAGCATGCTAAAAAACCAATTTTAGCACCAACATACAAAAATATATGCTACATCAAAACTCTCAAATGTTAAAAATCTTGACACTTAGGGACTGTTTGGATTTGCTGTTTCCATAAATTATAACTAAAAAATGGTGGGACCCATGGCTGAGAAGTTCGTTTGGTTTTTGTTTTCAGTTTTTGTTTTTATTACTCAATTATCTGATTTTTTAGTGATGAGTTATGGAAACTGAAAACACATTTTAAAATGTGTTTTCAGTTTCCATAACTCTATTTTCAATGGCATTTCTGTAATTAAAACTACATGCTGGGTCCCACGATTAGAAGTCAGCTGCAACTTTTGACATTTTTTTTTCTCTCTCCCATTAGGTTCGATGAGTTTAGGGCATCTTCTTCTTCCTTTTTTATTTTTCTTTTCACACTAAGTGGCTTCTTCTTCTTCTTCCTTTCACCGTTTCATGCTGGGTCTTGGTCTTCTTCATTAAGTTTTTTTTTTTCCTTCTTCTTTCATTAGGTTTGGGTTTCTGGGTTTTTTTTTTTTTTTTTTTTACTGGGTTCGGTGTCTCTCTCCTCTCTTCTTTCTCCCCCCTCTTCCCCTCTCTCTCTCTCTCTCTCTCTCTCTCTCATGTGTTTAGTGATTTCTCATATTTGTGTTTTAATGTGTTGTTTATTTGCATTTTGTGAACTATGTGGGTAAAGATGGAGGAATAAATCAATAAGTAATAACACCAATAACGTGGAAATTTCTCACCCTCTCTTGAATAACTTCAATGGCAATTGGACAAAATTTAGAACTAGTTAGCCATTCGCGTATGGGGGGGTTGTCTTCTGAAAGCAATTAAAAGCCTCGGACAAGAAAGGATCCAAGGGGCAGAAAACAAGTTAGGAGTCTTTTGTGCCTATCTAAAAGTCAAGAACTTTTTGATATCTTGGAGAGGCACACAATGATGAAACGATAAGGTGGTTGTTGTATCTATAAATTAAACATGCAGACCTTTAGATGCAATAGTAACCATTTGTTACAACTATTTAAATAATATGCTTGTTGTAGACAGTCATGGTTATTTAACACTCAAATTTGCATCGCATCTGTAAGGACTCAATTTGAATTGAGTGTTGGGTTTTCAGCCCAACAAGCCCAGACAATACATTTATAGAGAGTGGGCTGAAAGGCTTAGGTGCTGGCCGTTGATCACCATGCCCAAACTTCTCTTTAAAAATGGCTAAGTATTTTCTTACAAATGAGGGAATGCTCCTCGGCCTGTGGCCGAGGAGGCCCTTCCTTTTCCCCCCTCCTTCATTTGCTTTACTAGCTCTTCTTTTATAGTTTTAATCTTCCTATCTTTTGCTTCTATCTGTTGATTGTCTATTTGCCTTTTTCTCTGGTCGTCCATCCCATCAGAAGCTTTATCGATACTCAAGTGGCTCACTCTGACCAACGTTATCCTGCCAAGGGGTTACCTCTCCATTAATGCGGCCAGGGGGGTTAGTTGAGTGCATTAAATGTGAGAGTGACAGCTTACCTTGGGGTTAGCCACTCCCCGAAATCACTCTTGTCAGGCCGAGGACAAGGTGTCCTCGGCGTGAATTCAAGAGAATAGGCCTCCCCCCTTCCTCCTCAGAAATAGCTTGCGCTCCTCGGCATGGGCCTTGGGCCTGCTATATGAAGGACTGAGGCTATCAGGCCCACGGACCCCACA
>NW_027069632.1:716526-734119 GCF_002906115.3 Quercus suber | reverse complement strand
AGAGAGAGAGAGAGAGAGAGAGAGAGAGAGAGAGAGAGAGAGAGAGAGAGAGAGAGAGAGAGAGAGAGCAGTGAGTTGACTATTTAGTGAAAGGGAGCAATAAGCGGTTTGGGGTATGAGAATTGAGAGTATAAGGGCATGAGACTGTGAGAGTGAGTACATCATATCATATCATATCATATTATATTATATTATATCATATTATATATAATAAAAGTTGGGCTTAGACGCTGTAGTTGCGTCACGTGGCTTCACCAAATTGCAGAAATTTTAATAAATTTTTAGATTTTAAGAATAGATATATACATATTTTTTGGATAAACATGACAAATCAAGTAATAAAAGAAAGTAGTATTTCATTTACAACTATAACAGTTGTGTCTATCTAAAATGTTATCAACAAATCCTAAAATCAATAGAATAGAATTACCTAAGGATATAATTTAAATAAAAAAGAGAGATAAAAAGAGTGTAAAAGAAAAAAAAAAGAAGAACGAATTTGCATTTTTTTCCTACTCACCAAATTGCGGAAATTTTAATAGATTTTTGAAAAATAAATATAATTTTTTTATGTTCTTATCTTTTTCTCATATAATTTCTAAGTTGATAAAAATTTTAATTTGAAATTACTTCTTTAGATAAAGTTTGATAGACACAAAAACTCAATAATTTAATATCAACTTAACTTCTTCTCATCCATTAAGAAAAAAAAATATTCTTAAGCTTCACACTTTCATAAATTTGTATAGATATATATTTTTTGTTCTTATCTTCTTAAATTGTAGGATTTTTTTAAAATATTTTTAAAAAATAGATATATATTTTTTGTTCTTATCTTCTTCTCCTATAATTTTCTTAAAAAAAAAAAAAAAAATTTAGCTTCACGCTTTCATAAATTCTTACTACACGTAAAAAAATTGAAGAGTTTTGTTTACATTTTAAAAATTGCAATATTTTTGATAAAATAGAATTTTAGTTATTATTATCAACTTAAACTCTAATACTTAATCAATTTTTAGGATGTACACAAAATCTTAATCAATCATTGAATGTTTATCAATTTTATTTAAATCATAATTTTGTACTTTAATTCATTAAAAAAAACGTCTGTCCTTATTAGTACTTTGTTTATTTATACTAATATGAAATTCTATCCATATTTATCCAATAAAAAAATGATTGAAGGAGAATTAGTTTAAGTATAAATCATCTAAATTCAAACTTTATCGGATTAAGAAGTTACCTCCTTATCAAAAGCAAAGATTTAAAATCTTATCTCACTCTAAAATACAATACAGGTATTATTATGCTTAGCGGTGTTTGTCTCTTTACTTCTTCTTCTTTTTTTTTTTCTTTTTTTTTTATTTTTTTTTTTTTGGGGCCTGGCCGCATGTAAATAGTGTTACCTCTAACAATGTTGGTGCAGCAAATCATGAGTACTTATTTTTGATGTTGGAGCTTTCATAATAGAAAAGTGCTACATTTCTCCTCTCTGCCCTACCCTACAACCTTGCAGGTAATTTTTTTTTTTTCATCAAATTGAATAGATTTTGTGTATTTGTTTGCCTTTTTATTATATATAATATGCTTTTTATCAACAAGTTTTACAAATAGACTGAAATTCTATGTTTGATCACACTTTTTAGTGTTTTTTTTAGAAGTCAATATAGCAAGCAATATATTTGTATTTTTCAAATTTCTTATTACATGATTATTTGTTATTGACATCAATATTTTATAATGGATTTAATTTGTTATGGCTTTTGTTTGGTGTTTTGTTCCATGTAATCTATATTCTTTAATTAAAAGCAAAATTTGCTATCAAACATGAAATTGGATACGAGAGAATCCATCAGTCTAAATTTCTATGTAAGTCTATCTTTACTTAACTCCATTTTTTTTAAAGCTTTTTTTAATTAATGAATTGAGGTTTTGGCTTAATTTTGTTTTCAACCGTTTCAATTATTGAATTCATTATTTTTTATGATAAAAAAAATATATATGTGTTCTCAAAGGCTAAAACACAATACAATTACAAATATTACTTTAAGTTAGGGTGTTATATTTATTTATTAGTACGTTAGAATGTTACATTAAGTTAGAGTATTATATTTTTATTTATTATTAATTTAGAATGTTACATATGGATACATATGCTGGTTTAGGGTTGATATAACTTATAACATTTGAAGGAAATCAACACTAAAACAAATTATTTAAATATCAAAATAAGAAATAAAAATTAAATTTCTTTAAAGTGTACAAGTACAATTTATTTTTTAATCTTAAATTTTAAATTAATTATTTTTTCATTTTATTTGTTATTAAATTTAATTATATTATCAAAATATTTTTTATTAAGCCGTGCATCGCACGAGCATAATACTAGTATAAAAGAAAATAAAATTAGATACTTATATGAAGGTTTTAGAGATTTAGGGTTTGTAAAGTTTCAACTTACAATTATATCACTTCTAAATTTTTCTAATTACTCAATTTTCTTTTTTCTTTAAAATGTAGGTTCAATATAAAAGGTATTTGATAAATTGAAAATAAAATGAATATTTATATGAGTTAAAAAATTGTTTTAAATTGGTCGTTTCACGTTGACACATATAAATTGGCATATTAAATGTATGAATTGCGAGTCATGCAGGTTGATCACTTATTTCCCTAACTCGTAGAAACATGTGTCGTGTTTGTGTCGTATTTGCAATTCATGTCAAACATTGACACCTCTAGTTAAAATGTAGTTGTACTTAGGAAAAATAAGGCTTTAAAAAGCTATACAACAATGAAGTTAAAAAACTAAAAGGATTAGCATGAAATTAAAGCACAAAATTTCCACCAAGTTGCTCAAGAATTGAAGCAAAATGTATAATGATTGCATTTGTTTTCTATAGTATCTTATGTAGTGGTTGCTGGCTTGTAACAACAAATACAATTTCTAGATTGGTTTTCGGGTTGTTTTATTTTCCAATTCAAGGACTAAAATAGTTTTACATTTTATTAATTGAATTCACACCATGTTCTTTAAAATACTACAAGCACTATAAAATAATAAAAAAGTCACGCATAGAGATCCTTCTACCGCCCACAAAATAAGCGCTCCTGTCCTGCCATTGTATTTGTTGGTCTCAAGCACGAATCCCACATCGCGTAAAAACGAGTAAGGGGGAGGCGAAGCAGGGATATAAAAGGAGAAGTGAGAAGCTGAGCAAAGCATACCTTTCTCGGCCTTTTGGCTAAGATCAAGTGTAGTATCTGTTCTTATCAGTTTAATATCTGATATGTGGCCCATCGGGTCACACGATATTAAATTTATTTCTTGAGGGGAAGAGCCCACCACAATAGCTTGCTATTGGGGCTCTTAAGCGTCGCCCATGCGTTGCACTATAGCACGGGCCTGGCGCACCCCACCAATTCAGTTTTAAAAGTTTAGTAGGAAATCCGGAACTAATCAGGATTATTCGAGCTGGGCTGAAAGATAATAATTCTACCGTATGATAGACTAATGTTGTTCTAACAATTTTCGATTTTGGGTTTGGCTGTTTATCTTTGTTATATTCGTTGTGGGCCGAAAGCGAATGTATGGAAGGAGATGGGTACGGTCATGTTTTAATTGACTGGACTGTGGTGAGCCCGGAGAACGATTAGGTCAAAGAAGGCCCAAAACTGGATTTTGGATTGGATCGGTTCAAGTTCAGCTCTCTACTCATGGTATCGAAGAAAATAGGGCTCTACAAAACAAAAGAAACCTATAAAAGCGCCTAAAAAATAAATAAACTTATGAAAAATGCTAAATCTATAAACTATTTTACAATTATTATTATTATTATTCTGTGTAAAATAGTCTCACATCCTGCAAAAGAGAGCAACGGAAGTGTAGCAAGTAAATAAAAAACACTAAAATGTGTTTTTGGTCAGTTTTTATATACAGTTTTTTAAAATTTCTCTTAAAAAAAAAAAATTCTCATTATTTCATAGTATAAGTATACTTTACCAAACTCGTAACAAAAAAATTAAATAAGTTGTTTCCAAATGGACACTAAAACCATAAAAATTTACCCAATTTTTGCTATGACTTGTCATGTGATGAGTTATGAGTGGTGGAGATATGGACCCACTATTTTTTTTCTTTTACTCGCAATTTGCCATAGAGTTGTACCAAAAATTGTGTTCTAATTAGTTTAATATGCTATTGTGCATTTTTGGCTTGATGGTTACTCAAGTACAAAGTTCTCGTGAGGTGTGGGAGGCAAGGGTCAATGATAAAGTCTCCCAAAGAAATTTCACACATATACACTTAGATTAGACTAAAGTATAATTTTTATTTTTTTATAAAAAAGATTAGTTTAATATTTGGTATGTAGGCTAATGGTCCACATGATATTAAAAATGCCCATCACAATTTAATATGCATATTGTTTTTCCCTAGCTTTTGCTTTCTCTTAATAAAAAAAAATTTACACTCTTTTAAGTTTAGGATTGCATCTAAATCTGTTTCTGAACTTTTAAAAATTGTAAAACATTGAGTTTTGGGTATCTTTAAAACTTACATAACAAAAAAGTCGAGAAAGGGAATGAAAAAACATATGCATATATCCAGTCGTTACGTTGACAACAAACTAATGAGATGAGACCTAATCACAGTGATTATTAAAGTTCTAGTCGTGCCTATTTGGGTTACACATCAAGTATTTAACTGCACACTCCACTGTTGTCGTGTAGTATGCCACCTTCAGCGAGTCCTCAAACTTAAAATCACTACTTCAATTCATCTCTTCATCAATCTGGACATTTGGAGGATTGTTTTGGTGATTGAGGATTTGAGAATTTGGATTAGATAACGTGGATAATAGTCTTCTTGAAGCTCAAGTTTGTGGTAGATGGTGAGCTTGGAGTTAGAAGCAATGAACAGAAAATAAAAAGGGGAGGGGGGGAGGAGAAGAGAAGGGTGATGAGTTTTATGTTTTTATAAATTTTCATATTTACTACTTTTGTGTGTGTGAAGAATACGTTGTTTCATTGTAAGTTAACATCAAAGTTTTGACAGATTCGGATCAAAGGGTTAGATTGACATCGTTCTAATACTCGAGAGTGTGAATTGCAAATTTTAAAAGTTAAATGATTGATTTAGAAACAATCTCAAATTTAAAGGGTGTAAAGTATTTTACTCAAACAAATATTATATGTATTGTGAGATTCTAAAAGTCAGTATTTTGTTTTCAAACCAAAATGTCCAGACTTTTTTGATTATTTAACTATTTTTTCGGATATATGTAGTTTCTCTATCCTACATGTACCAAGTTATTGTAAGAAGAAATTTTATGTAAAAGCCAGTCTCTTATATTGTCCACGATGAGAGAAATTAAGCTTATAAACTACACAACAAATTATTCAATCAACAATATTAATCGAATGCAAGTGTTGAAAAGAAACTTATAAAAATATATTTTTTATTCTTCAAGTGGTTTTTAATCATCTTTCTTCCTTTGTGTTTATACACAAGTTGGTCTATGTGATTCGTAAGACCTTACGCCATGCATAAACTAATAATAATGTTGTATATCTCTCACAGAATTATTATATATTTAGTTTTTTTTTTTTTTTTTTTTTTTGAACTTGGTGATTAGGAAAACTCAAAGTCACACGGATTAAATTTCACGATTTCATTACTATATAAAACAAAACACCTGTCCTCCCTAATAACTTTTATATTATTTTCCTTTTCATGTTTTATCACTTAAAATAATATCAGTCAAAGTATCCATCTGAAATTTTAGAAGAGTAATATTACTAGTAAAAGTACTCCAAATTTTATTACATAAATCCAACAAATCAATTTATGAACTTATAACAAAAAAAAGAAAGTAATTGAAATTTTATTTATATATATATTTTTGACATGATACTAATCATATTTATTATCTATTATCTTGGTTTATAAATCTTTTAAAATAAAATGTCTAGTTTATTGACCCAAAAAATAGGTACTCGTATTCTACCATTTTTTATTTTGTTTTATTTATTTATAGGAAAATCTAAAGTGTTTGGTTAGATTTTTAAGAGGGAGGATTTATCTAGAATATACACACAACACCAAGGACACAGGAGACAGGACAACCACAGAGGATTATCCATCAAAGTCAAAATCCCAACTTCGAATTTCTGCGTTTTAAGTTCTTACAAGTCGTTTAAGATTTTTGGTTGCCTGTTTTTAGTTGAAATTGATACTAAAAAAAACATGATGTGGGACGAGTGGGACGACAACGTAAACACCGACCACGAACAATCCGACCGACAACAAGACTCCCACCTTAATTTCGATTTCCTCTCTGCCTTGTCTAAACCCAAGGTACTCTAAACTATTTGTTTATTTATTTATTTATTTATTTATTTTTTTAATTTTAATTTTTTTTTAAAATAATAATTTTCTCGTTTATTTTATTTGATAGGATTACTATAAGATATTGGAGGTGGATTATGATGCTACGGACGATACCATTCGGTCCAATTATATCCGCCTAGCTCTGGTTTGTATTTTTAGTAAATTATCGTTTTTTTAAAAAAAAAATTTATTTATATTATTATTGTTATCGAAATGTTATTATGATTTTACTAATAAATTACTCTGTAATTTTGTGCCTGAAGAAATGGCATCCGGATAAGCAAAAAGACCAGGACAGTTCCACTTCCAGATTTCAAGATATAAATGAGGCATATCAGGGTCAGTTTTTTATTTTTTATTATTTATTTATTTATTTATTGGTTAGTAAATATATCAATATTACAAAGTATTTATGTGTTTGTTTTGGTGCATTGTGTGATGGCATAATTTGTAGCATAGACATTGTACTAAGGCTTTTGATTTGATTTTTGCTGTTGAACCATAAGTGTTTTTAGTGAGTAAAGAAGATAAGCTACTTAACTGCTTGTGTATGTGCTTAGTGTCGTATATTTTGTTAAAAGGAGGGTTGTGGTAGTTTGATGGATAGTGCAAAATTTAGTCACTGCTACAAATACGTTTGTTGAGGATCCATGGCCAATCCCAAAAATTTTAGGACTAAGCTTGGTTGTTGTTGTAAATTGTAACAGTGGTATTTGTTTGGGAATGAAATCTCTGTGAAGATGCATTTTTAATCTCATAAGAATTTTGAAGTTGAGTGAGTGGAGTGGATGTGTTGTTCAGAGGAGGTTCTGACTTGTGAGCTGGTTGGAGCCTTTTATTTTTTTCTTTTTTTTGAAGTAAAGAGGAATATGCATTAAAAACTAGGAAGAAGGTAGAGGTTCAGGACAACGCCTGTTAGAGTACAACCCTTGGCTAACAGCCTCAAACACATTCAAAAGGTCCACAGGTGGACTAGAAAACAAAAGAAAGTCTAAAACTTGAGAACATCCTAAATTTGCTAAGTGATCCGCACAGCTATTAGCCTTGCGGTAGACGTGCTGGATGCAGTGCTGGGAAAACTAGTGACCAATTGCCTGCAATCATCAAAGAGGGTAGAAACAATGGAGCTAGAGTAGGTCGGGTTTCTTTGTTACAGGGCCATGTTCTTTGCTTTTTTTAGGAAGGTTGTGTAGTTTTTGTTCCTTTACTGATTTTTTTGTTTTTTTCCTATTTAATGAATCAGAGGGGAAGCTTTTCTCATACTATATGGCTAAGAAAGTTTAAGGATCAGGGGGGCAGTTGCCCCCTCTTACCCCCCCCCCCCCCGGCTCCACCCCTGCCACCGAGCATGCCTCTTAATCCACAAATCTTACACCCTTGCTGAACAGTAATCACAAGGAGGCTCCTATAATGAGACCTTTGCAGTCTCCACCATTGTGGAAATCCATTTATACATGCATCTTAATTCTTAAATTCATGTGTCAATACCACAATTAGAACCCAAAATCCTTAAAATAATTCATTTTCTTCTCCCCAAAACACACCACGAACTGCAAAAGGGGCCACTCACCAATTTTAGCAATAACAAATATTGATGCATTGATCAGCTATATCATTGAAAAAAAAAAAAAAAAAAAAAAAAACCTTACCTATTCTCTCACGCATTAGACTCAAGAAAAAACTCAACCAGTTACTACCTACAAAACATGTAGGATTTAATTCACAAACTCGTAACCAGTTATATATTCCACAAGATTCGTTAGACTTAAAGGTTAAAAATGTTGCTGGCTTTGGTGGTGGGGATTGGTCCCTCGTTCCTTTTGAGCTTCCCCCTGATATTAAAGCTGAAATACAAGGAATCCCCACCCCTGTTATCGCAAGAGGTGGTGATAAATTGGCTTGGAAATGATCGTCATCAGGTGCCTTTGATTTGAGGAGTGCATACACTCCAGCTACAAGCTCCTCAGAGGTGCACTCCTTCCCTGGGAGGTGGATTTGGAAGCTCCATACACTTCCAAAAATGCAAATGTTTGTTTGGAAGTGTATGCACAACAGTATTGGAGTTAAAGATTGCCTTGCTCAGAGAGGTAGAGCGTTAGACACCGCCTGTCCTTTGTGCCACAGAGAGGTAGAAATGATTACCCATGCTCTCCGTGACTGTCATGTGATTAAAAATATCTGGTTTCAACTGGGAATCCAAGCTGCGAACAGCACCTTCTTTACCCAAGATATCGGGGAGTGGCCTGTGACTAATGGTAGCCATAGGAAAGGGCAGGTTGCTAAAGACCCTCCTTGGGATATCATGTTTCTCTTTGCCATCTGGTTAATTTGGAATCAGTGAAACCATGTAGTGTTCAAGAACAACAGTCCTAATCCGAGAATTACAAAGGAAATTGCCAGACAAGCGACGGAGTTCTTTCATTGTGCTAACCGATTTAAGAATCCCAAAATCATGATTACCAGGCAAGTTCGTTGGGAGAAACCTGATCCGGGATGGATGAAACTTAACACGGATGGAGCCTCCAATTCTTCGCTGGGCATAGCAGGGGGAGGGGGTTTGCTAAGGGATGACGCAGGACATTGGGTCGTGGGTTTTTCCAGGAAAATTGGAAGGCAGATAGCTTCCTGGCTGAGCTTTGGGCACTCAGGGACGGATTGTTGTTGTGCCAACAAATGAATTTGAATGCTATTGTTATAGAACTAGATGCTAAAGCCATAGTTGATGCGTTTACTNTTCAAACTTATATCTAACTCAATTTTACCCCACCTATTTGTCATATATTCCTTTATTGTGTATTCTGTTTTAGATAACTAGTAAGTTATCCGTGTGATTCATGAATAATGTTGCAATATTTTATGTAAGATAGTTTTGAAGAATGTTGTATATGTATTATAGTATAATTATTAAAGAAATTTATTAGAAATGAATTCATCATAAAAAGCAACAATTATAAATTGCACACACATAACCACTATAATTATTTAATTGAAATATTGAGAAATAAAAAAATAAAAAATAAAAACTTTTGAGGAATATTATAGAATAAAGTTGATAAGAATGTGTTTTTCTCTTTTTTCTTAATTCTAAAACAAAATACATATCTCAAACACCCACAATTAATCACATCATTTACAAAACCCACAAATCCAAACATTCCACCTTAACATCAAAATTGTAATTGCTGTTGTTATTCAATATAAAATGCAAGCATCCCTTCCTTGGTTGTAGCCAACTCATATGAGTTAGGATTAGATGAAACAACAATGTTAGATTAGGTAGGTGTTGTCAAAAGATTGAAGGTAAATAACATTGTTTTTATTCAATGTGTATTTGACATGGGATGAAATGAAGGGCTATGGGTATGTGTATATAAAGGAGTAGAAGTGCAAGAGATAAAAATAGTGAATTAAAGTACAAAAAGTTTTATGTATATGTATGAGGATAAAAAGTCTTGAAATATTGAACCAAACGATACAAAGAATATTTATTTGTTAATTAGAAAAGTATTGAAACATTGAATTAAATGAAACAAAAGTCAATATTTAATTTATTCTTATCTTTGATTGGCACTTAAGAATATTTTAATTCTCTTTGATAGAATGCGCAACTTGGTAAAACTCATATTTTCCCACACACAAGGTCTCTCTACTTTTATATATATATATATATATATTGATTGATTGATTGATTGTACGGTTCTTTTGTACCACGTAAAGAAGACATGTGAGAGAGAGAGAGAGAGAGAGACATGCTTTTATTAGATAGGTTTGGCTAATTGGCTTCCATCCAATGCTAAAGTGCATTGGACTTGGACGTGATAATGAAACAATACAGATTTTAAAATGGTCACATGTAATTTTGTATTTCATTTAGCACACACTAGCATATATATTGAATGGAAGTGTGTGCATCGGTTGGGTTAGAGTGTTTTTTTAACCCAGCTTAACTTTGTTGGGTTTAGAAATTTTCAGCCCAATCAACCCATACGATTGAGTTGGGTTGGTGGGTTGGTCTTAAATATTTCATCTATTGAAAAGAAATAAAGGGGGGGGGGGGGTGCCATCAACATTTTTCAACAAATTATTACAATGCATGTAATATGCCTAAATTATATTTCAAATTCATCCAAATTGATTCTTAAAATACAATATAAATCAAAATAAATTATTGAAATAAGTGATAAAATAAATAGAACAAGACTTAGGTGCTATTCCTTAGGTTCTCTTTTTAATATTCTGCTATGTTGATTTTTTCTCATGGGATGGAATATATTTTTTATTAAATAGCTACATAACTAGATCTTAAGAAGAACTTAAAGAACACATCTAAAGTACTGTACCTAAGTTTTGTCCAAATAAATATATATGTTAAATGGATTGGGTCAAACAGTTGAAAAAACTATCTAAGTGATTTTATTTTTTTTGAAACCCAACCTGAGTAACTAGTAATTATACTAAGAGTATAAATAATATTTTTATATTTTTCAATCACTGTGAACAAGACACATGGGTAAAAAAAATTCTTTTATTTCTCGGAGTACGGTAGTACTTCCTTCTCTCAAATCTACCATAAGTTAATTAGTGAGAGTAGAAAATTCCACGTTGTTATACTTCCAAAATATAGAAAAAGTACTCATGGGTGAGAGGTTGCAAGTTTCCTCTTGGAATTTTTTTTTTTTTTTGGAGAATCTATTAATAAGTTGTAAATCAAGTGATGACATGGACCATTCAGTAGCACAATAATTTTGTTGAAAAGTTAGTAGCACAATTATTTGATGAGTAATGAGATATAATTCAAAACGCACCAAATTTCATATAATAAGAAGACCAAGTAAGAGATCCAAGATTGAGAACTTGCAAGTTTCCTCTTAGAACCAAGTGACACACATCGAGTTTTTAGTGGCACAGTTATTAGATCTGTAATGAGGTATAATTCAAAATCGCACCAACCTTCATCAAAATAATTAAGGAGACCAAATAAGAGAGATACAAGACAAGCATCAAATTTACCAATAAGTTGTCATTACAGTGGCAGAAGAGTAGAGAGAGTTTTTAATGACTTAATTATTAGCTCAGCCACACTTTGTGGATCAAATCAAATACCACCAACCGTTATGTAATAAAGGGAGCAAGCATCTTGAGGAACAAAATATCAGATGAAAGCCATATGACATTTTGAGTATCCAGCACTCCAGATTTTTTTTTTTTTTTTTTTTTTAAGTTTCAATTTATAGCATTCCTTTTAATAATTGACTTTTATCATCAAACTTAGACACCAATTATTTTTGGTGTAGACGGGAATTAAATCGAAGATCTTTTATTTAATCATTAAAAACTTTATGAGTTAAGCTAACTGGGATCCACGTCAAGCTTTTATTTGGAAGATAGAGAATCATAAGTTACAATTTTAGAATATTGATGATAGTAATTATTTGACAAAGTATTATTGATGATGGTAATATATATTTGAATATTGATTATGTGACAAAATTCAATCCATTTATTTCAAAATAAATTGAAAGGATTTTTAAAAAATTTGTATTAGAACTAACCTAAAAATCCATTGTTGCTTACAGTTTGAATCAGCTTTTTCCCCATCCCCCCCCCCCCCCCCCCCCATTTTGCTAGATCTAACAGTTTATCAGCTATCACTAGGAAGCACATAGGCCTCCTTATGAACATGTAGCAACATGATTTTGCATCACCGGATGTGAGACTCTTTTTGTGGATTTGATGTTACAATAATATCTAAAATGGATAAAAATGCATTTTGCATCAACGGATGCTAATGCTCGAAAGACTGGTTTACTGTAGGCTTAAACGTTGATACACGTGCCTACTTCACCACAGCTACCATGACAAACTGAACTCAGCAAAACAAGGGCCAACGCACTTTTTACAAGAGGCTCCATCTGTAGTAAAAACAAAGGGGCCTCAAGCCAAGCCCAGGAAGCAGCTTCACACTAGTAACCTCTTGCTTGTTTGTCAATTGAAGTGTGCCTTCCAACCATGTGGAGGCTTAGAATTGAACCGTCAATTAGGATCCTTTAGAATTCATAGACAGTCACAATCATACACACAAACACAAAACAGAAATAGGAATAACTGAAATCCTTGATCTAGGCTTATTACTGAGACATACATCATACATGACAAACTTCTTAATTAGATGTTATAACTTATAACCTTTAGCATGTCAAACATAGAGTAAATGATTAAACATACTCCTAATGTATAAAACCAACATAACTTTACCCTATTAGTAATACAGACCTCTCAGCCCTATGAACATTTTTCTAACTCACATAGGGAAACATATCCCAAAGTTCCCATTGCTTTCTCCGAAAAATTCAGAAACTTTATTAAGAAACACACACACACATTAGTTGTTGATTCTATAATAAAAATTACAACACTTTTAAATGAACATCTGAATGTGATCTTGCTCTCTCTTCTTTTTGGATTTAAGGTACTTCCAAAAGTTGCTATATCCCAGATGATCTCTGTCTATGCCTCTTCAAGCCCAATATGACAAGGACTAATCCAAGATAATCATAATTGAAAGCGGAATCTAAGAGTTGCAGCTTGTAATTGTTCCATGGAGGAAATCTAAACCAAAAATCAGTTAGGAAACTTCTTCTTGTAATGGCCTTCTCATGGCTGAATGTGTCAAATGAGAACTTTCCATGGTACCTTCCAAACCCACTTTCACCGACTCCTCCAAATGGGAGGGTATCAGCTGCATACTACACATAGCCAAATGAAAGTCTTTAGACTGGAGAATATATTAGGAAGTGTTTTTAAAATTGAGTTAGATATAAGTTTGAAGCTGACCTGTATTCAAAAATCAGCCAAGCATACATAGGATGCACCACATACCCATTTCAGACAATTATATCACCTAAAGCAGACCATGCATGTGGATTCTAAAATAAGGTGTACAATACACACACACATATGTGTGTAATACATGACAAGGCTGCTACTTAATTTTTTTTTTCTTTTTTGGTTAAATTGTATATTTAGGTCTCAACCTTTGACTTATGTTTTAAAATTATCATTATGCTTTAAAAATTGTTTTAAAATTAATGTTGTCATCACTTATCATTATCTAAAGAATTAAAAATGTTAAGATAGTAAACGAAATTCATGCAACTTCATTGGCTTCAGGTTATCAAAATAACTTTGGTTTCATAACTCCATTAAATACATCAACATTTCCCATCCATGAGATGACAAGAAGGAGATTTTTGATAGTATAAAATCGATTTTGAGACAAAGGTTAAAGGTTTAATTTAAGGGAAAGTTCAACTCTATTAACCATGGGTCATGAACTTGTAAATATGCGAGCAGGGGCGGAGCCAGGGGGGTCAAGAGGGGGCAACTGCCCCCTTTGACTCCTTTGAAACTTTCTTAGCTATAGGTTATGAGAAAAGCTTACCCCTCTGATTCATTAATATAGGAAAAAAACAAAATAGTATTCAATAAAAGGAACCAAAAACTAACACAACCTTTCTTAAAAAAAGCAAAAGAACATGGCCCTGTAACAAAGAGAGCAAGGAGTTACCTAACATGTCAAAGTCTTTTTATTTTTTTATTTTTGATTTGGACACAGCAGCAAAGTTAACAAACCAAAAAGAACTTTTAGCTTTGGCTTGTCTCACCTTTTCACTTTCTCACTAATATATATACTGTCATAGACTCATAACACTTTTGCCTTTTATTTTTTATTTAATTTATTTAAATGGTAAGAAACACAATAATTTTCACAATAGTTGAGTTAGTAAATTTTTACTTATTTACAATTGTATATTTATTTTGTTATAAATATTTATTAATAATTTCAAATTAATTTTGCCCCCGAATTAAAATTCTGGCTCCGGCACTGTATAGGAGGAAACGATTTGCACACAAAGGGATTTGGATTGGCTGCTATGCTATTGCTTTGATTAAAGTAGTTCAATAGTGAGCTCATTTTTTGTTACATGGAGTATTAATATGATACTATTTATCACCATAGTTTATTTGGTATAACTTATTTTTATCAGTTTATTTTTATTGATTCATTTTGCTTGAAAGATAAATTGAATAAATATACAATTATACCTTAAAAAATGAAGGGGAAAAAAAGGTGAAACTTAACCTATACGTCCTCTTTTATGGTTTTGAACCTATCTGGCTACAAATTTGGTCCTTGCATTTTCGGCCAGTTGGAGCCTAGTTCCAAGCATGTAGCTTTTGTCATTTTCATTGAGCTAAACTTGTGAACTCTCTCTTTTTCTCACTAGGAAGTAGGATCTCAGTGTGACGTAATTAATCCATGTAGCTAGCTTTAGCCTTTAGGTTAGATTTTTTTTTTTTTTTTTTTCCCCCCCCCCCCCCCCCCACCCCCCCGAACAAAAATTCTGGCTCCACCACTGCTCAGGGTTGTAGATTCCTCTGTTAATTTGATACTGTACTTGAGTGGATTGGTGTAATTTTCTTGAAGTGACAAATGTTGTCTTTGTCAAATTAACAGAAAATTTCCAAAGCCTATTGATTTTCTTGTGCAAAAAGATCAAATTGCTGCTTGGTCCAAACTTTGACTGAACCCGTGTATTGTTTCATGTATATGGTATGAACTTTTGAGCTGCTAAGTGTAAGTTTTCTGGGGAGTATCTGATTTGAAATGTGTGAAAATTTCATATAATTGAGAAGCATTGAGAGAGAGAGACATGGGAAATACAAAAAAATGAGTGGAGAAATGGCAAGAGAACTAAATGAAGGAACATGATTTCATTGCAAAATATGTGTCACAGACCTTTCTTGTGCATTGCCTTGTCAATTCTTGTGAGTGTTCTAGGTATTTCCTTAATTTTTCCAATACACTTCCCATATAAATAGACTCATCCCTTTGCCAAACAGGTTTTCTAGAAAGTGCCTTATGGGGAAGTGGTTTCCTAGTACAATGTGTCTTGGAATCTTCTGAATGTGCTTTAGTGTTTCTATAACAACCCTCTTCATTTCCCTAAGGTTTTGTATCTATCATGAAATTTTTTAACAGTAATTGTTTCTAGTGAAATAAAAGAGTGATTACTTATTTGGGAAAGAGGTTGCTGCTGTATTCTGTATCTTATATTATTATTCGGTAACTCAATAGGCCAATGACCCAATTCATCTAATGGCATCCCTCCTTGTGAGAAGCAAAGGGTGAGTATCAAGTGTTGGGTTCAACTCAAAGCAGCAACAGGTTCCCCCAACAAAAAAAAAAAAGAAAAAAAGAAAAAAAGAAAAAGGAAGACAAAACTCAATAAGATTAGCAACCAAGCACGACAGAGTCACTCAGATTCATTATGAGGTGGATATGGATGGAGGCTTGAAGTTGCAAGTAGAGTTTAGGACGGTCCAACCCCATCACTATCCCTAAAACAAGGTTGTCGAAATTAATGATTATGTTAGGATCAAGATGATGCATGTTTAAGGTTTTATACAGAAATGGAGAAGGTGAAGAGGGATGTGGTTGAGGTAGGAACTGGTGGGAGTGATCCAATAACTTGTAATCTGATAGTAAATAGTACCCTAGACAGTCTGTTATGGTGGAACAGAATACCTGCAACCAAAATAATCAATGTTGGGCCTTCAAGTTTATCTTGGTCCAAGGTATTGTATAATTTCCATTTTTCCCTTATAAAAATCTTTATTGTACAGGGACAACATTCACGTCTGTCTGTCTATGAAGAAGTCCACTTAGATGCCATTCCTTGACCTCTCAGTCCCCATGTAACATGTATTATTCCACGGTTTGATTGTGCCACCAGATAGGGTCCTTTACTTGACTGAATAGTTATATGGATGTCAAAGGCTGTGTTGAGGGCATACATCAGCAGCTAATATTAATTCTGCACTTCTTTTCTTTTCTCAGCACATTATGCTCATTTCATAGAATTGGTAACAGCAAAAGAATAATTTAAGTAGTAGTCAGTAATGTGTAACAAATTCTTCGTGTTTAACAAGCGTTTTTCATTTTATCCAACAGTCCTGAGTGATCCTGTCAAAAGAATAGAATATGACAAGAAAGGGATGCTTTACGTCTATGATTATAATATAATTGTAAGTGTTACTCCTCTTTCCCTACTCTACTAAATGTTAGTTTTCCTTCATTTTTTTTTTCTTATTCACCTTGTAATTTTTCATTTGTTGGCTGCAGGAATATCTCAACCGTTACAAAGGCCTTATATTAACATGCAATGGTCTTGGGTTAAGGCATTCGATATGGTAAGTGGAGATAACAAGCACAGATCTCCTTCAATGCACTTGGAGACTTTTGTGGTGCGTGGCACGAATTTGTCGACACTTTAAACTGCATAGTTGGGGATGAGCGCTAGGTCGGGATGCATTAGTTAGTTTAATATTATGTTATGCTCATATACAAATGTAAGACTCACCAACATTTTGTAACTTAAGTCTTCTTGGACATTTTACCTCTTCTTGGAGGTTTGTTGATTATATATGTCACCTCTTTGGGTAAGATATGGCCAGGACATAATACTTCCATTCTTATTTTTTATTCTGCTGTAGTATTACGAAGTGTCTCTTGTATAATCAAATGATCATGCAAACTTTTGAACGAAACTACCCCCGAGAAAAACTAAGGATGAGAATAATAGACAGTCGAGCCAATGAAAACCTGTAGGTACTCGGCCACACCACCCACACCGCCCCACAACACCACACCCCTAGTAGATTTCTTGTACTAGGTGTCATGAAATGAAAAGAACCACAATCGAATTCACGGCATTAGAACACATTTTCATAGTAACAATACAAAACTATCACCCCATTCACAAACCAAATAATACACGAGGAGGTCATTCCCTTAAGGAATAGTGACAGTAGGTTAGGAACATAGTTCCCAAGTACTGTGATCTAACATTTTTCATATCTAACGTCAAGCAATCATATATCATAAGAGAAAGTATCTTTATGTATCAGATATACCCGCATAACTGTTGGGCTAACACAACGTAATTAGAATTACACATATATCTAATCTAATCTAATATAATATATAAGATAATTATTGGTATTATAAGAGAAGGTATCTAATATATATGCATCTTTCTCCCAAAAGAAATGTTTTACCATCCCTAACTTCGTGAATTAAACAAAGCTGCAAATAAAAGCTCAAAAATATTTCCTCCACTAGCAGCAGGAGCAATCTAA
>NW_027069632.1:687094-716501 GCF_002906115.3 Quercus suber | reverse complement strand
TAAAACCATAAAATAGATTCTATCAGTTACCGATCCTAATTCATTCCACTTCTTAATGTTATGCCAACTGTTTTTAGGAGTTTTTTTTTTTTTTGGGGGGGGGGGGGGGTATATATAAAAGAAATTAAATAATTGGCAAAAGATACAAAAAGACTTAATTGATTTTTTTTTTTTTGGAGAACTAAATACATTGTTCAAGCAGCCAATTTGATGTGCTCTAACATGAAAGTACACTCATCATAAAACACTTGGTCAATAAATTTCAGCTCCAAAGGTGTTTCCTTCATTTCTTTTGAATTGAGAGCATAAACTGAATTCTATCTTATTTTATAACAAATTGAAAAATATAGGAAAATTAGCTGCAAATAAACTTTATAGTTTCACAAATAACAAATTACATTCTACTCTTTTAACATTCCCGTCTGAAGAAAAACTAAGCAACGCTTGAGCTTGCAAGTGAAGCAAGTGAATTAGATTTACAGAGATCAACAAGAAAAGAAGAAAAGAACTGAGAGTGAGAGAAGAAATTGAAAGTGAAAGAAAGAAAGAGAATTCTAGAAGAAATGCTTGCTTAATCAATACAAAGTACAAATGGTTCAATATATACAACTGATTGACCTCATAACTATATAATTACAGATCCTTAAATCACAAAACTAATCCCACTAAATCAGGGAAACAGTTAAGCTCAATAGAAACTAACTGTCCCACCTAAATCCAACTAACTGTAAGCCTCCAGGAGTGACAGCGTAGCATAGGCTCATAATCCTAAACGGTGTCATATAGATACTCTGTTTTTGGTGTTTGAAAAATTAGCCGTTAACTAGCTGTTGCTATTTGCTGATGTAGAGTTGGTTAGCAATTTTAGCTTGGCAGTGACCTGAGGTTTAGCCTTAGTCTCAACATCCCCCCTCAAACACGAGGCTGAATTAACCAAGAGTTTGCCATGAAGAAACAAGAAAGGAGGCACAGGTAAGGGCTTGGTGAGAATATCAACATAATTATCTTTCCCAGAGATGAATTTGACCCTCAAATCACGCCAAATAACATTCTCTCTGACAAAGTGATAATCAACTTCAATGTGCTTGGTCCTGGAATGAAAAACAAGATTGGAAGCTAAGGCTATAGCAGAGATGTTATTGCACCAAAGGACTGAAATGTGATAAAGATACAAACGAAGCTTGGACAATTCAGCAGCTGTTGAGGTCAAAGCATGATATTTAGCCTCAGTGGAAGAACAAGAAACTGTGTGGACTGCTTCTTGGAGGACCACGAAATTGGATTAGAGCCAAGGAAGACCAACAATCCAGTTGTAGACTTCCTATCAGAAGGGTCTCCAGCCCAATTTGTGTCTGAAAAGGCTGAGAGAGTAAGAGGACCTGGAGAGAAATGTATGCCAAAATGTAAAGTGCCTTTGACATAGCGTAGAACATGTTTGGTGGCCTCCAAATGGATAGTTGTGGGGTGTTGCATAAATTGGCACAATTGATGGACATTAAATGCCAAATCAAGTTGAGTGAAAGTTAGGTACTGTAAAGCCCCAACCATACTCCTGTATTTAGATGGATCAGATAAGCAAGTGTCAGTGTAAGGAGTAAGTCTGTTGGAAGAGCAGGAAGGGGTCTTAGTTGGCTTAGCATTCTTCATGTGAAATCTGTGGAGAATATCTGAGGCATACTTAGATTGACATAGAGTGAGACCAAACTTAGTAGGTACAATCTGGATTCCAAGGAAATAGGAAAGAGCACCAAGATCTTTCAATTCAAAAAAATGGCTGAGAGCTGCAACCTAATGTAAGATCTGAGGAGGATTATTCCCTGTAATAATAATATCATCCACATAGACAAGTAGATAGATGATGGTGTGAGAATTGTGATAAATGAAGAGAGATGAATATGCCAATGAAACAGTGAAGCCAAGATGAAGAAGCTGAGAGGTAAAACGCTCAAACCAAGTTCTAGGAGCTCGTTTGAGGCCATAGAGAGACTTATGCAACCTGCAAACACGCTGGGGAAATTTAGAATCAACATAACCAGGTGGTTGTTGCATATACACCTCTTTGAAAATGCCATGAAGAAAGGCATTTGAAATATCCAATTGTCTAAGAGTCCAATTGAAACTCACAGCTATAGCCAAGATCAATTTGACTGTTATTGGTTAACTACTGGACTAAAAGTCTCAGTATAATCAATCCCAGCTTGCTGATGAAAACCTTTGGCAACCAACCTTGCTTTATATCTAGCAATGGTGCCATCACTATGCAATTTAAGTTTGTATACCCATTTGCAGCCAACCAAATTAACACTAGGTTTAGCAGGAACTAAAGACCAAGTTTGTTGCCTTTGTAATGCAGCAAATTCATCATCCATAGCTTTAGTCCATTAAGGATATTGGGAGGCTATTTTATAGGATGGGGGTTCAGTGTATGTGTAATCAAGTATAGCTTTGAAACATAGTTTAGGCTTGGTAATACCATTCTTGGATCTTGTTGTCATGGGATGAGTATTAGTGACAGGAGTTAAGGTAGGGATAACAGTATCTGTTGGTATGGGGCTGTGGTCCGTTGAAATGGTGTTGTGGGAAACAATGGATGGAGGTTGAATGTGAGGTGTAGGCAAGTCGGATGAGAGGATAGAAGTATCATCAACATGTGGTATAGGACTGTGAGGAGCATTAGAGGTGACAGGTTGGACTTGAGGCATAGGAGTGGGAGAAATAGTGGGTGAGCTATCTGGAAGAATAGTAGCGGAAGGTCTATAAGGACCTAAAACAGAAGGTTGATTGGTAGAGTGAAGATATAGAAGGTTTGACAACCAAATATCATGAGAAGGTTGAGAAACATCAGTAGTAGACTTAGAGGCAATAAAAGACATGAAGGGAAACTTAGATTCATTGAATAGAACATGTTTAGAAGTGTACAAATGATTAGTAGTTAAGTCTAGGCACAAATATCCTTTGGAAACAATGGAATAACTAAGGAAAAGACATTTTTTGGTCCTGTTTTCTAACTTGTGATGTGTGTAAGGCCTAAGTAAGGGATAGCAAGCACAACCAAACACCTTGAAGTAGTTAAATCTGGATGATGACTATATAGTTTGTACCAAGGTGATAAAATACCAAAAGTAGCAGTGGGAAGAAGATTAATAAGACTTACAGCAATTTGGATAGCAAAAGACCAGTACTGAAATGGTAAAGAAGCTTGTGAAAGGAGTGTGATGGTGGTTTCGATTAAGTGTCTATGTTTTCTCTCTACCAGGCCATTCTGTTGAGGAGTGTATGGACATGAAATTTGATGAGCAATGCCATGAAATGCAAGATAGGATGTGAAATCTTTAGAAGTATATTTACCCCCACCATCAGACCTTAATGTCTTAATGGTAGTGGAGAATTAATTCTCTACCATAGCTTTGAAAATGAGAAATTTAGAAAAGACCTCAGATTTATTCTTTAGCAAATATAACCAAGTAAAACGGGTAAAATGATCAACAAGGAGCACATAATACTTGTAAACATTAACATAATTTTGAGGTGCAGGACCCCACAGATCAATATGTACAAGCTCAAGAGGTGAATGTGCAACAAATTTAGAATCAGGGAACGGAAGCTTATGCATTTTGCCATGAAGGCAATGTATACAAGTATTTACAAGATTCATGCACTTACTAAAAGAAAAAGTTTTATTTGGAAAAAGTAAACTAAGAACTTGGTGATTAGGATGTCCAAGTCTGCTGTGCCATAGAAGCAAACTAGGAGTGGTTGCGAAAGCGAAATTGCAGAGTTTAGGAGAAAGAAGAAGCTTAGATGCTTTGTGAGGGTAGATTTGATACACCCCACCTTCACTCTTGCCCTTGTAGAGCACTTTCCCCGTGGCCAAAGCCTAGACAAATAAGATGTTTTCATCAAAATAACACCAACAATTGTTATCTTGACATATTTTGTGGACTGATGCAAGATTAGATGCTTTTGAAGGAATTCTTAGAACATTTTTAAGATGAATGATAGAATTTTATGAAGGAATGAGAGAATTACCTTTGTGTGAGATTGGTAGGTTTTGCCTATTTCCTACTATGAGATGTTCCTGTCCATTATAAGGTTTGAGAAAAGAGATATGATTAAGGCTAGGGGTGGCATGATTAGTGGCAACACTGTCTACAAGCCAAGGTTGATCTTGTGTAATCATTGAGTTGGATGAAGTAGCCATTACTACTAATTTTGTTGGTGGATGTTTACCTTGATAGACATAGTCCATCCTATGATAGCAGTCAATACCTATATGACCAACCTTACTACAAATTTGACAGATAGATCCCTCTGATCTTGTGCCTGGTGCTTGATTTGGTGAAAACTGATTTGGGGAAAACTGATTTGTAGTAGAACCTCTGTCTCTATTTCTATTGGTATTTCCTTTGCCTCGACCTCTATTAGAAGATTGATTGTAGGAATTATAACCACTGTTATTATCAGGCCTAGGTGCAGTGTTAACAGCTATAGAAAAGGTGGAATATTTGATTTCTATGCCTTCATTCAGTGATTCTTCCTCAGCATTTAGCATAGTAGCTAATTCATCAAAACTCAACTTTGTGCTTCTGGTTCTGATTGCTAACTTGAAAGCACTAAATTCTCTGGGAAGACTTTTAATTGCAACATGTAGTAGTTCCTCATCACCAAGTAGGACACCAACAGCCATTAACTTGTCCCTGATGACCTTGATTTTCTGCAAATAGACATCTACAGAATCAGAACCCTTTCTGACATTATGCAATTCTCCCTTAAGGTTCATAACATGAGATCTTGAAATGGAAGAGAATATGTTTTCCAATACTCTCCACACTTCTAAAGTTGAAGAGCAACCAATAATCAAAGCAAGAACTGAATGTGTTAATGTGGAGCTGATGAAGGTAAGTAATGCCTTCTCTTTAAATTTCCAAGTGAGGTAATCTAGATTAAGAATAGTTGTCATTGAACTTGAGAGATCCTTAAGAAACTTCTTTGGAACAAGTTGAGCTTCGTCAAGAAGTTCAATCATTGAGTAAGTCTTTAACACCATTGAAATTTGGTGCTTCCAAACTATATAGTTGGAATTGTTGAGCTTGACTGTCATCATGTTTGACATATTTGATAATAGCAATAGAGGCTGATTAACCAAACTCATTTGAGAGATTGATGTTGATGGAGACATAGTAGAAGATGAAGTTATTGAAGTTGAAGCTACTATTGTTGCGTTTGTGCTAGTTGAAGTTGTGCTAGAAAGGACCATAGGTTGCTCTAATACCATAAAGAAAAATTAAGCAAAGCTTGAGCTTGCAAGTGAGTCAGATTTACAGAGATCAACAAGAAAAGAAGAACTGAGAGTGAGAGAAGAAACTGAGAGTGAAAGAAAGAAAGAGAATTCTAGAAGAAATGCTTGCTTAATCAATACAAAGTACAAATGGTTCAATATATACAACTAATTGACCTCATAACTGCATAATTATAGTTCCTTAAATCACAGAACTAATCCCACTAAATCAGGGAAACAGTTAAGCTCAATAGAAACTAACTGCCCTGCCTAAATCTAACTCACTCTAAGCCTCCAGGAGTGACAGCGTGGCATAGGCTTATTAATCCAAAACGGTGTCGTATAGATACTCTGTTTTTGGTGTTTGAAAAACTAGCCGTTGTTATTTGCTGACATAGAGTTGGTTAGCAATTTTAGCTTGGCAGTGGCTTGAGGTTTAGCCTTAGTCTCAACACTGTCAAGTTGGTCGTATCTTCCATTTACTGTTAGGCCAAAAGGTAAAATACATTCTTGAAATTTAGATTTTACTCCTTAAAGTTACGTTATGTTACATTAACAATCATGCCCATATTTTCCGTTAAGAGCTTCGTAAGCTTGCATGTTTGTTTGTTCGTCCAATAAATGATATCACTTGGCATAATGAAAATAGTGTGGCATAATAAAAATGACATGGTATTATTTTATTGGCCGAACTAAACACACATAAACGGCACCGTATTGTATAGTATAATTATCAGTCTATAACAGTCAAGTGACCGCCCTAAAATTAACTTGCGAGGAAAACAAAAATTGAAATCCCTAAAATTGAAGTAGACGAGCAAAAATGGCGAGCGAGGAAGATAGCGCTGTGAAGGAGCCATTGGATCTCATCAGACTCAGCCTCGATGAGCGCATCTACGTCAAGCTCCGATCCGAGCGTGAACTCCGCGGCAAACTCCATGTACCTCTCTCTCTCTCTCTCTCTCTCTCTCTCTCTACCTTGTATAGTTTCATCAATTTGTAGCCATGTTGATTTGGTTGGTTTTGCGGTTTTCAAAGAATTTTCTGGGTTTGTATTTATTGCATTTTTTCAGGCTTATGATCAGCACCTGAATATGATTCTTGGTGATGTTGAGGAAATTGTGACCACTGTAGAAATTGATGATGAAACTTATGAAGAGATTGTTCGGGTATGTTCTTTTCATTTCAATTTGTTTCTTTTGTAATCTTTTTTTTATTTATTTTTTATTGCTGAAATATTTTAAAAATGTAATCTTTATCTTAGTTGGAAGCTAAATTATGGGAGTGGAAGAGATAAAAATGGATAGAGGTGCACTTGGGAGTGTTTTTAAATTTAAGTCTTGGGAGAGCTTTTTTTTTTTTCTTTTTCATTAGCTTATTGTGCTTAAAATTAAGCTGGGCGAAAGTTAGGAAGCATGGACGCATCATTTAACGTGTTATACCGGTGTTGTACTGGTTTCATGTTATAATTTTCAGAAATTGCTCATGTTACTGTGTCGTACCCGTACCAACGGTACGGTATCTGTGTCTGTGATAGTGTTCTTGCTTCTTAGGGCAAAAGTACAGTTTTTTTCCCGATAAATTCAATAGTATAGTTACAATGTGGGAGGGGGTATTTGAATATTGAACGTCTTTATTAGACACGCCAGTAGGTGCCAGTTGAGTTACTAGACTCTTAGGGCAATAGTGCAATTGTACATAAACTAAATAAGCTGAATGAGCTGGAAAAGGCTCGGGCAAACTGACACTGTACAGGAGAGCAATCTTTTTTTGTCAACTGAAAAAATATGCACATCTAGATTTAAAAGCGTGTGTTTCTCTAGCATGAAGTCAGACATACTCTTGTGGTGTACTGTTTTCTATTGCTGCATTGAGGAGCTGGATCCTATTTAACTTAACTGCCTCAGATCTTGAGAGTTGCAGTTATGATTTTTCATCTCTCAAAAGTTTTTGATCTAAACCCATCAAAATTTTGTACAAGGAAGAACTGGAGTCAATAAGTTTATTTATCAATTTCTACTATGTAATCTACTCTTAATAAAAAAAATTGGCAAATGATGTAGAAATTTCATACAAGTAGAACTTGTTCGTAGGAACCACCACTAATAAGAGTTCAAGAAGATATTAGCACAAATGCATAATATGCACATTTTGGGGATTACTTGTTAATAGGAGCATGTTTGTAGTTTTGAATGTACTCTTTAAAATAAATAAATAAATTAGACAAATTATGTAGAAATTCCATATTAGTAGAACTTGGCTGTAGCCTGGTAGGAACCACCACTGAGAAGAAGTCCAGAACATATTAGCACTAATGGAACCACACCCATCCATGCAATACAATGCCCTTAATAGGAGCATGTTTGTCAGTTCTTTTATGCTTGTCAAAAATTTTGTCGGCTCTTTTTATGAATTGTTATTGTTTACATTCTAATATTTAAGAAAAGCAACCTGGGAATGATTTAGGAACTCTTAAACTTTTGTGAAGCTGATGGATAGGGTTAGTGTTACTGTGTGGTAATATAAAGAATGCAATATTTTTTTGCTACAGTTAGGTGAGGGACGTTTCCTTGGGTAGGCTTTGAACCTGAGGTGACTCACCAAACATGCAGCTGAACCAGGAGGCTCTTGGCTATAAGAATGCATATTCGACTAAATCATGTTGATGTACTAAATGGAAATTGAGTAGTGAGTAGGAATAAAAATTAGTTGGAATATAAGTTGCTATAATGATATAAGTTTACTATTCATCTTTATAGTTGTAACAGTGAGATACGACCCAACACGCCACTGGTACACTGAAGCCTACATCTTTTTAGTGTGATATAAGTATTACTATCTTTTTGTATTCAACCACTATCCAATCATCTACAAGTCCAAGAAGCCTCTTGTACACTGATCTCTTATGTAGCCTGCTGCGGATAAATGAAGGATTTTGAATTCTTTGAAGTCAACTATTATGAAATTGTTTTTAGGATAAATAAATAATAAGAGAAATAAAAAGACTGAAGACTCAGGAGTGAGAGAGGAGAGGGGGAAGTGGGAAGAGATGACAAGGAAAGAGGGGGTGGCGTAGGCAATTTGACAGTAGTGGAATAAGTTGGGGAGGAAATCAGTTGTGTATTCAGGTGATGAAGAGCAGTTTGCAATGGAGTGATTGGGTCTATTGAAGGAGAGGGAGGTGATGGGTGGCGTTGACAGTAGAGATTGACTCAAGCCATAAGGGTGGGACATGATCAGAGAGAAAGAAAGAGTGAGGAAGAACAACAAGAAAACAGCACCACCAGCTTGATGCTTTGGAGCTGTTTTGGTTGGTTCTGTACAATTTTGCCTTCATGATTTTCATTCACCACCAGCTTTTTCTTTTTCTTTATTTTTATTTTTTGTTTTTGTTCAAGTTGTTACCCAGCTAACGTTATAGCTATTCCCTTTGCTTTTGAGGAAAAATAGTTGTTCCTTGGACATGAGGAAGTGCTATTCCTTGTAATCAAAGCCCCAACCAAATGACAGAATGATTAAATCTATGAAATAAGCCAAGCAGCTCACATTATAGTATGCTCACTATGTTGGTTGAAAAAAATCTAATCCCATTCTCCTATAAAAGACGAAAGTTTGCAAAATCTAATCCCACTCACGTCCATTACTTATCTTGGGGCATTTTATGATGAGTATTATTTTTATTTTGTTTCATGAAAGTGCTTGTCATTTTCTTAACTTGTATGTGTGTATTTGTGTTTTTTAACTGATTACTTTTTTTTTTCTTCCATTGCAGACTACAAGGCGCACGGTGCCATTCCTTTTTGTTAGAGGAGATGGTGTGATATTGGTTTCCCCGCCACTAAGGACAACTTGATTTTCTAGTTGTAGTGCATGGTTCACTCTTGTAGGACACCTGCTATCAGATATTTAATGTAACTGTATTCTTAACGTTATCAAGCTTATTTTGCATAGCAATGATGAATATGTTTGAGTTATATATTATTCTGGATTTATCATACTGATTTAGAAAACACCCAATTTCTATCCGTCTTGCACTCTTTGTTGTTGGTTCCCTATTCATTTTTGCATAAAAGTAAAGTACTTATTTTTTTGTGATCTTTCAAAATCTTGGGATTCACAAGGCTGATACATGGTTCACAGACACATTAGGGTTATTTGGGATGGCTGAAAGAGAGATTTCTACACTGCCTTGTGACCTGCTAAGGGTTGTATGCAACCAATGTCTCATAATATGTGAGGTCCAAGGGTATGTGGTTCCCATCATCTGAGACATTGGTTGCACTTAAAAATTTGTAGCCTTTATTTTGATTTTTTCTACTAACACCCTACTAAAATATAGGGTTTAATTTCTTACGCCCCTAAAAAAAAAATCAGTTGTGTCAAGAATAAATAAAAAATAGCGATTCTACAAAAGTTTATTTTGATGATTGATTTCCTATATGCATACTTAAATGATAAATCTACAGCCACTCAGCAAAAAAGAAGATAAATCTACAGCCAAACGTCTATCTTCCCTAGATCACAAAATGATGTACACATGGAATGGCAAAAGCAAGTGGCAAAACATGCAATATCATACTGCTCTAAAGAATGGCAAAAGCAATTGACAAAAGAACCTAAGCGCCGGGGGGGGGGGGGGGGGGGGGGGGGGGGGGGAGAGAGAGAATGATAATAAAAAGGGAAGGTTCAATGCTCATATTCTTTTATTTTAGGTAAATAGTAGGAAGGGATCAAATTCAAATCATAGACATAAAACACTGTAAAAAATGTCATTACCATTGTGTCATCATTTAAACTTCAATCAATGCTTATATTATTGCATAAAGAAAAGTTGTGCCCACAAGACCGGAAAGAGGGAACAAATCATTTTTGTTTTTTCAGTTAAAAAAAAGAAGAATGAATGAATGAATGAGTGATAGGAGAACTATTCATGACACCAAATCTCCAATTAGATTTTTTTTAAGGTTCAATGCTTATATTCTTTTATTTATTTAGGTAAATAGTAGGAAGGGGTCGAGTTCAAATCATAGATATAGAACATTATAAAAGATGTCATTACTATTGTGTTATCATTTAAACTTCAATCATATATTATTGCATAAGGAAAAGTTATGCCCACAAGACCGGAAAGAGGGAACAAATCATTTTTGTTTTTTTTTTTAATTAAAAAAGAAAGAATGAATGAATGAGTGGTAGGAGAACTATTCATGACACCGAATCTCCAATTAGATTTTTTTTTTCCCTGAATAATTAGATTCTAGAAAATCACTACTCCATCATATTTTGGTACATGAAATCTGCTCTACATATAAAAGAAATTAAATAATTGGCAAAAGAGATACCAAAGAGTTAAATACACTAAATGATGTCCTGCGCGATGCGCGGATTACTTTACAATTTCACTTGAAATCATTTTTATGTATATTAAGACCATCATATAATACTTATTTTGTTGATAATATTTATGTTTGGCCACAATATTTTTGAATTATTTGAAAATTTAGTTTCTATTCTATTGTGGGGATAAAAGCCCAAATTTATATATTGGCTTGTGCCCTATTTGAAGATTTGGGTACGTCTGAGGAGGAGCAAATGATTGGGAAAGCCCCGGGTTGGAGAACCATGCAAGGAAGTGTGGAAGAATATAGTCGAGGGGTATATCCTTCTCGATATGAAGAATACTGGTCAAGCAAATACTGGGGGGCTTGGAATCTTCCAGGAATTCCAACGATAAGAGTGAACCTCATACACTATAAAGATGATAAGAACAAAGAAATATTAGGAAAAAGTGCTACCACTGATTAAATGTACTGAGCAACTTTTCTAGCATCATTTATGTGGAGAAGACCCTGAAAGTGAGCCTCAGCTACCACCACCATGGAGAGTTAAAGAAGATACTCTATGGGACATATACTCAAGTGAATGCTTAGATGAAGAACAAGTGTACGATCAAGATAGAGAAAAAGCAAGATATATAAATGTAAAGGACCTCTCATAAGGGGGGGATCAAAAAAGAGAAAAACAAAGAGAGAAGAAAAGTTTACTGTAACTCTAAGAATTATATATGAACAAAAGTTTGCCTTCTCGGACAACAATTTATTCAAGTTTGAAGTTTGTTCTTGCATTTATTTGTTTGTTGAACCTCTATTAGACATTGTTTAGTTCACTATCAGCCTAGCTCTTTCGCCCTCTCTCTACAAATTTATTGTATTGGGTATATTAGGCTCATATTCCATATCTCTTGGGCCTGTGTTACAATTCTTGACCCTACACATATTATATTTTAAAAATTATATAACACTATAAGACTATAACATATTATAATATTTACCATTAAAAGTAGATTTATTTTTTAAACTGATTAAATGATTTTGAAATCTATAAATAATAATTTAAAGTATAAAACACTTTTATATTCTAAAATTGCACAAATTTACACAACCTCCCAAACACTTTTTCAACCATTCTATTCTCATAACCGAATATGGAGACCTCAATCGCAAACACCCAACTCATTGTCTCAATGAAATTAAAGAAATTATTTGTAAGTATTAACATAAAAAGAACGTGATTAAAGAAAGAGAAATTGGCTAAAAATACATCAATTTATCAAAATTTAATAGTTTTTATTTAGGCTTCTGTACCCTTTAAAAAAATTGAAAATAATTTGAAATCATCATCTATTTTTATTTTTATCACTATGTCTCATATTGCATAAAATAGCAGTAAAAAAAACCTACAAAGAAACCTACAAATTATGAGTTCTAACACAAAATTAATTTTGAAAAAAAATAACTAACTTCATAAATAATCAATTAAAATGTTCCTTTTTCTTTAGTTCTAAAATAAAATACATTTATGACTTTCCCAAACCAAAGACTTAAAACGAATTACAACCTTTTCAAAATCCAAAATGTCTTACTTCAACATCAAATCATAAGCTACCGTCATTGAATAAAAAACGCAAACTCCTTTCCTTTGTCATAACGTACTCATACGGGTTAGAATTAAATGGTACCACAATGTTGAAGTTACATAAGTGTCATTGAAAGATTGAAAGTAAATAACGTCATTTTTTGTTTAAGTGTATTTGAGATGAGATAGCATGAAGGGTTGTTGGCATGTATATATAAATGAGTAAAAGTGAAAATGGTAAATAGAAATGAAAAGAATTTTTTGTGTGTAAGAGAAAAGAAAAGTCTTCAGAAACCGGACACAGTCTGTTAAAACACAGACCATTGCTGTCCTGATCCAAAAAAACAAAAACGTCCACAGGCGGACTTTCATAAATTCTAAAGTCTAAGTCTTGATTTGCATCTAACCTTGCAAGAGCATCTGCACACTGATTCGACTGGCGGTAGCAGTGATTAAATTGCACGTGTTGAAACTTGGTAATGAGCATCCTGCAATCATCCAAAATGGGGGAAAGCACATCATTAACATACCCCATTTTACAAAAAATCTCCACAATGGCTTTTGCATCCATTTCAACAATAAGAGAGGGAATATTTAGATTACTACACAGCAATAACCCATCCCTTAATCCCCAAAGTTCAGCCACAAAACAATTCGTGGTCCCAATATGCCTTGAAAACCCGAAAATCCAATTTCCATGACTGTCACGCACAACTCCACCACAACCAGCCAGTCCCGTACTGCCTGAAGCACATCCATCCGTATTTAACTTGATCCATCCCTCAAAAGGTTTTTCCCAACGACAAGCGACTGCCACCCTTGGCACAGGGCACCTTGGAGAGCTAGCACAGTACATAAACTCAGTACACATATTCTCAATTTCAGCCGAGATCTTCGGGTTCTGAGCTTTGCTAGAGAACACCGCCTGATTCCTACTCTTCCAAATCATCCAAATTGAAAAGGAGAAAAGCATACTCCAATGATTTTTCCCATACATCGCCCTACTACCCCTACTACCATTCGTTTTTAACCATTCTTGAAGGTCACAGCCCCAAAAAGCTTGATTCATATAACTAACTCCCAATTGCAACCAGACAGCCTTAACCCGAACACAATCTCGAAGAGCATGCAGAGCTGATTCCTTCTCTTCTTGACAATTTGGGCATAAATCATCAGTCCCAATGCCCCTCCTAACCAGGCAGCCCTTTACACCAATACTATCATGCACACATCTCCAGATAAAGGTTTTAATTCCAGGTAAGGTGTTAATATTCCAGATCTACCCCGTAGACAAAGAAGGCGTATAATTAGATTGATCAGCCAAATTATACGCACTTTTAACATCAAAACCGCCTCTGGCATTACCAGCCCAAACTAATCTGTCAAACCCTCTGGTTGTGATCGATATCGGCGTAGCTAGGATCAAATTCTTGATGTCCACAGGCAGCACGAATGGAATACAATCCCAATCCCAACCTGAATCAGTTAGCACATCCTTCACCTCAAATAACTCAGCTTCACAGGTAAGCAGGCCAAATATCCTCTGACGAATAGGCCCCCCTTTGATCCAATTCCCACTCCAAAAGCTCTGATTACTGTCTCTGCCCACCAACCACATACTACCTTTGATAAAAACCTCCTTGCCTCTCTTTATGGCTGACCAAGTCTGGGAGCACGGAAGACGATCTGCATTCAAGGCACTTGCTCTCCTGCCAGTACAATATTTCTGCTTCAAAACCCTTGCCCAAAGCATATCTTGCTCTGTGTGCAATCTCCAATTCAACTTTGCAAGAAGAGCGGTATTCCTCCCTCTTGCCGTTTGAATACCAAGACCTCCTTCCTCCTTAGATCTAGTAACTTTTTGCCATCCAACCCAATGCATCCTTCTTCGATTCTCCGTTGTACCCCACAAAAAGTTGCGGTTCACCCGATCTAAACCATCCAAAACTCTACCCGGGAGAGCAGCACATTGCATTACATAGGAAGGAACAGCCGTTAAGGACGCTTGGATAAGCACCACACGCCCCGCCAAGGAGAGCAAATTTGCTTTCCACCCCGCTAATTTTTGATTCACTCTGTCAAGGATAAAATTATACTCTCGAGAAGACATCCCCGGCTGTTTAATGGGAATGCCCAAGTATTTTCCTAGGTAGGGAGTGGACGCGAAGCCAAGGATGTCACAGAAAGCCTCCCTATCATCCAAATCAACATTGGGGGAGAAGAAAACCCTCGACTTAGCTTCACTGACAGATTGCCCAGACACCTTACAAAACTCATCTAGAACATCTCTGATGGCACAGCAATTCACACTATCCGCTTTGGCAAAAAGCACCAAATCATCCGCAAACATCAAATGGGAAACTAAGGGGCCTCTTTGGCATACTTTGATCGGGCTCCACAGCTTAGCACTACATTTTTTCTCAATGAGCTGCCCAAGAAAGTCCATGCACAAAATGAAAAGGTAAGGAGAAAGAGGATCCCCTTGCCTTAACCCTCTAGACGGGTATATCGGGTCCAACGCTACCCCATTAAAAACAATCGAAGTAGAGACCGTCGTCACACAACTCATGATGGTCTCAATCAATTCAGTAGGCAAATTGACTCTGATAAGCATGTCTCGAATGAAACTCCACTCCAATTTATCATACGCCTTTTCAAGATCAATCTTCAGAGCCATGTAACCAACTTTCCCTTTTTTTTTCCCGAGAGAATGGATAACTTCCTGAGCTATAATGGCATTATCAATACCCTTCCTACCCGGGATAAAAGCCGACTGGCATGGGGAGATGAGCTTGTCCAGATACGGTCTCAGCCTGGCCACAATAATCTTCGACACAACTTTATACACCGTGTTACACAGGCTGATGGGTCTGTAATTACTAAGAGTCTCTGGACCTTGAATCTTTGGAATGAGGGTAATATGAGTAGTGTTTAGGTAATCCGGGACTCTCCTATCAGCAAAAACTTTTTTAACTTCATTTATAACTGACTTACCCACCGTCAGCCAGAACCTTTGAAAAAACCCTGCATGCAGCCCATCCAGCCCAGGAGCTTTGAAAGCTTTTAAAGACCATAAGGCGGCCTTAATTTCCTCCTCTGACACCTCTCCACTAATACTACCTTTTTCCTCCTCTGATAATCTAGCCTGCCAAGGAGAAATCCTAGGGGGGAGGGCCGGGACACTAGAGAAGGAAGTGGTATAAATCTCACTATAGCCCTTTCTCACAAAATCTTTAACATCCTCCTCCTTAAAAATCCACTCACCAACTGAATCTTTGATAGACAAAATCTTGTTTTTCTTTCTTCTCACCAAAGTAGAGACATGGTAGAAAGCAGTGTTCCTATCCCCTTGGATCATCCAATTTACTCTAGATTTTAATGCCCAGATTTCCTCTTCCTGATTCAGTACAGAATCAAGGTCCCTAATAAGGTCATTCTCTAGATTAAGAAGAAACCCGATGGACGCACAGCCATAACTCTTTGGATGCCATTTAACCTAGCCATGATGTTCTTCTTCCTAGCAAAAACGTTTCCAAACTGCTCCTTATTCCACCTGATTGCTTCTCTAGTGAATGACTCAATAGCTTGTGCCAACCCTACACTCTGCCTCCAGGCTTGAATAACAACATTAGGAAAGGTGCAATTTGATAACCAGCAAGATTGAAATTTAAATAATTTCCTCCTATTCTCATGACCTCTAGGCTGCAATTCCATTAGTACAGGGGCGTGATCAGAATGGCACCTCGTGAGGTGGACCACACGAGCCTCCGGGTACATAAGACACCATTGAGAATTAACAAGAATCTGTCTATCCTCTCCTGAATAAGAGCCTGCACCTCCCTTTTGTTGGTCCAAGTAAACCGCGGACCCGAAAAACCTATATCAATCATGCTACAAGCATCCAAACACTCCTTGAATTGGATAGCTCTATTTACACTCAACCCCCTTCCTCCAAATTTATCTCCCTCCAATAACGGCTCATTAAAATCGTCCGCCATTACCCATGGCATATTATGAACTTCAGCCATCATCTTAAGGTTACTCCATAAAACCTGTCTTTCAGCACATCTAGGACTAGCATAAATTGCTGATAACAACCAGTTAAGGTTAGAGGATCGTACCTTAACAGTCACATGGATTTCCTGTTCCATGATCGCTAACTGAGAAATATCCACTCTATCTCCACTCCACATTAGCCACAGCCCACCCGCGTAACCAATTGTGTCGGTGTGAATAGCTCCGTCAAACGGCAACTCATCCGTAATCTCCTTCGCCCTATCTCCTCCAATCCGAGTCTCCATCACAATTAAAATGGCTGGATCATGATTGCGCACCAACTCTCTAATATGACTTTTAAAGGCGGGCTTCCGCGCGCCTCTGCAGTTCCATGCAATAATATTCATAAAAATTATGATCAAGGAAAGGACAAAGTCAACAAGAGATAGGTGATTTACCACCCCCATCAAGAACCATCCTAGAAGCTTCCAAATATTCTTCGGAATTTTGCTCATACCCATCATCCCCAATGGACATACCCTCCACAGATTGCTGCTTCTCTTCCACACAGTGGCCATTATTACGACCCCAACCATCCTCGCATCCACTACGGTCCATGGGAGAGCCATCTTCCATGCTTTCCTCTGCCGTCAACTGAACCGGTTCCAGCCCCAAGTTAGAAGCACACGGATCTCGACGAACACCGTCCGCCACACCTTCACCGCCGTTCTTCGCCTCGACGTAGATCGTGTACTGAGCCTTACTACTAACTCCCTGATATGATCTTCCATTAGGGGCAGCACCGTTACACTCAGCTATGGAGAGAAAGGGCAGATTCTTTATGGCGGCTTGAAGAACAGGGGAACCAGCACTACTATCAACTGTATTTGTCTTAGCCCTTGACCGAGCTACTGCCTTTTTGCCCTTTACTGAAGCTTGTGGGCTGGGCTTGGTTGCCAATTTGGCCTTCTCCGTTTTTGTACCCTTCTTCCCATTCTCAATTACTTTTGGGCTTAAACTAGAAAAACTTAGGCCTTTTAATTCTTTAAGGCCTTCCTTCTCTGCCACACTACATGCACCCTGGGCCTCAAACCTCACCTTAAATGGAGAAATTTTTCTCTTAGTCTCCCTTGAAAGCCCAGCCGAGTCACCCTTTGTAAAACCATCTCTAGGCCACTGAACATTCCCAATATTTCGGCGCAGCTGTGGTCCCTCATTGGATCGTTGGCTTTTGGCTCCATTCACCTTGCGCTTCACCACGATCCAAGGTCCATACATACTGTCATGTACGTGCTCCTCAACAGTACTCTATCCGTTATCAGGCACAATTCCACTGGACCCCACACCTGGCTTGTTAGCATTTGCCCCACGCGAAATGCATGACCGAGTACTATTTTCCTCCGATTCCATCAGCACCGTCTCCTTTGGCGAAGCATCTTGGCGGATAGTGTACAGACAAAATTCCCGTTTATGGCCCATTCTTCCACAGTCAAAACACAACTTCTGAATACCTTCATAGCACACTGGTTGCTCAATTTTTCCAATCTTAAGAGCTGTGACTAGCGGCTTTGTTACGTCAACTTGTATGCACAGCCTAGCGAACCTTCCTTTGGCCTCCGACGCAGTATGAGTATCCACCCTTAACACATTCCCAATGGCTTTCCTGATCAGGTAGAGCGCTTCAGCATTGTAGTATTCTATTGGCAGCCCATTGAGCCTAATCCAAACAGCAATCGAGGACACATTAGCCAACTCTGGTTTAAAGTCCGGAACCTAAGGACGTATGGACAGAAAATTTTCGCCAATAAACCAAGGGCCCTTCTGCAACACTGCCTCAAAATCTTCTTTAAGAGATAGCCGCGTAAGGAAGTACCCATAGCCTAAATCCACACAATCCAGTCTGCCTGCTGGCTTCCAAAGAGCCAGAAGTCTAGTCTGGATATAGTTGAAACCAATCGACCTTCCATAAACCTTAACAATCAATGCCCTTGCCCACGGGTTCCTTATTTTCTGCTTAAGCTCTCTTGGAATGTTAACAGCGACCAGTCCTTCCCTTAGCACCTCTACTTCATCATCTGACTCATCGTCGTCCTCCATGAGGTCTCCAAAATTAAAAGCTTGGGTGTAGGCACCAGGAATCTCACCCACAACCTTATCCTTAAAAAACGTAGTTTGACTCCACATACCTTGGGGCTGCTTTGGGGATGATGGTCTTGAGTCACTGCTCACGCTAAAGCCTGCATGATTCACAATCTTGACCTTTTTGTTTCTGCGGGCTAATTCCTCCTGTTCTTCACGCGAGAGGGAGAGAAAAGAAGAGCTAGCCATCATTGCCATTTATCTAGCAACAATACTAGGTATTGTAATATTAGCCATCATTGCCATTTATCTGCTGCTCCTTCTTAGCTTTATATTATCGTCTCTTCCACCAAAAAAAAAAAAAAAGTCTTGAAATATTAAACCAAATGAAACAAATAGTAACCTTAAAACATTGAATAAAAAAATAACAAAAAGTAATTTTAAAACATTAAACTTAAACAAATAAAGAGTCTCTATTTTTAAATTTGTTCTTATTTTTTATATGATTTAGGAGTATTTTAATTCTGTTTATAAAATGTGCCACATGGCAGAACTTCATACTTTCTTATATGAGGTCTCTGTCTTTTTATATATATATATATATATATTTTTTTTTTTTTTTTTTGTTGCTCTTCATAAATTCCATTATCTTCCTAGCCCGGTCAACTTTCCCTCCACGGCAAAACCCATTGATCAAAATATTGTAAGTTAAGGCATCAGGCAAGATTTGATCCTTGGAGACCATTTCCTCAAACAGGTCAATAGCTTCTTTAAGTCTTCCACTTTCACAAAGACCATCCATCAGGGTTGAGTACGTAATCAAATTAGGATAGGAAATCTTTGACTTTTTCATTTCATTAACAACTTCAAATGCAGATTCAAGATCCCTGCTCTTGCAATGGTGCTTAACCAAGATGTTAAAAATGCAGGTATTTGGCCTCAAGTTGAGACTCTTCTTTGTATGCAAGAGAAACTCTCGTGCTAAATTAATTTGGTTTGATTCAACTAGGAGATTGAGACAAGTGCTGATGGCTTTGAGAGATGGCTTTTCACGAACATATGGCTGGATGGCATAGAACATCTTGAGCACTCTTTCATGCAGAGAGGATTTTGAAAAATGCTTCATGAGATTAAGGAATACACCCTCATGAAATTTGCAAGTTTCATAAGTCATCTGATGCAGAACAGCATCAATGGCTTCAAACTTCTTGGACCGTGCCAGCTTGTCAAGGATAGTTGCATAAGTGGCGCCATTGTGATTAAATCCGTTTTGCTCAGCTACCATGTTAAATATTTCAAGGGCATGTTTTGGATCTCTCTCACGTTTGATTAAGTTGATGGCAGATTCGTGAGAGATATACTTGGGTTTCCTCCGAGTATCTATTGTTGTAGTAGTGGTTTCGGGTGGAGGATCTGGTTTGGGCAATGCAGCTTTCGACATTTGAAGAGGAGAGATCCATGGAAGTGAAGATGAGCATGCTGATGGAGGAGAGGAAGAGAACCAGCAGCGCCTACCAATAGATACTGCCATAAAATTCATGAAAATTGTTGCTGTTTTCAAACGGCCTCATCATCTGAAGAATCATGAGAGTCTATTAGTCTTTATTAACTAATTTCATAAAATGGTGTAAACAGATAGACCTAGAAATGAAAAATCAACTAGTAATGAAGAACAAAATCTAGAAAAGAGACAAACCATAAAGAGAACACACACAAACTTAAGACTTGTCATCCAAATAAATTGCAAGCAATAGCAAGAATGCAGACAAGAAATATCCCATCTGAGGAATAACAGTTGGAATTTAATTAAACCATTAAACAAACAGATAACAGGGCAAATACAAAGAATCAGTGTATAAATCTTCGGAGCCATTTCTGCTGAAATTAATCAATCATCCAAAATTTGGTATCTAATTAAACAAAAATGATGATATTGTTCCCCTGTTGATCAAAGAATTTTAATATCTAGGAGCATCATGATCATCCATTGGGTTTCAAATGAAAGATTTCAAGACCTTTTGATTCTAAAAACTGATTATTGAGTGACCAACTGACCATTCAAACCTTTCAATTCATAGATGTGGACCTTGGACCTATGAATGGGGATATTCCTAAAACTCACAAGGAAGTGAGTTAGACAAAAATAGTAGAAACTTGGACTAAAAAAAAGAGCCAACTTGGATTTAGGTATGCCTTCACACAACCAAGAGATAATTGGAAACACAGATGATTCAAACATCACTGTGTCAGGTTCCCAGATTTTTTTTTCCCGAGATAATTCAAGTGTTACAACAAGTGGGGAGGGGCATTTGAACCTCATTCTCTTTATTTGGGAGACCAGGCAATGCCATTGAAGTATAAAGCTCTTAGCTCCCAGAAGAATTTAAAAATACACTATCCAACAGTTTCACCAGCTCAACCATGAATGAAATTTAGAACACCAATCATAATTGCCCATGTTTTATTGAAAACTCATTACAAAAAATCAAAACAAAAAACAGTGTGTTATTACAGACCTACTTTAGCACGCTCCATCTTCAAGCAATCACAGTAAACAGTATCAGAACTTGAAATTCATCCTGTTGTTTAATTGAAAAAACGCTCGCCTTAAATAAAAATTGGTAATTGAGATACCACTTCTAAAGCTTAATATCAAGAGGGAGACCCCAAAAAGAGAAAAGAAAAAAAGACCCACCATTATTTTGATGAAGTAGCTACAGAGAAATGTAAAAGGACCCATTATCCTCAAAAAATATTGAAACCAGAAAAAAAATTTTAAAAATGAAAAATGAAAAATTACGATGAATTCAAAGATGTATATCTTAAAAAACTCACCTCAAGGATTTACGTTGCTGAAGCAAGTGTAGTGTTGTGATCAGGAATCATATTTTTTTTCTCTCCAGAGAAAGTCATTTACAAAACCTCATTTATTAATTATCACCAAAAATAGAACTTTTTTACAGGCGGCGGTTCCGGCAGAATGACGGTAGCAGGAGGCTGACGGTGGTGGCGCCCAAGATTTCTCTCTATCTCGCTCGCTCTGTATCTGTGCCTTTACGGACTCTCTCTCTCTCTCTCTCTCTTTCTACAGTACCATCTCAGTCTCTTTTAACAGCCCAAACTACATAATTTTGATTTTTTGTTTTTGTTTTTTTTTTACTTAATCAAATATTAAATTTTTATTAAATTTTTAAAAAGTTTTATTTAATTTTTAAATCTTTAAAGGAAAAAAAAAAAGCTAATTTAGTTNTATATATATATTTTTTTTTTTTTTTTGATTGATGGATGGATAGATATTGATTGTTGGATGGAGGTCAATTTGATGCGCTCTTAACATAAAAGTACACTTATTATAAAACACTTCGTCAATTAATTTCAGCTCCGGGTTTCCTTTATTTCTTTTCAATTGACAACAGAAACCTCATGATAATTGACAATTTCTTACAACCCACTGATTAAGTAGATCAAGATTGCAAAATTGATCAAACGGTGGCTGCCCATATCTTTTCTCATATTATCTACTACACCTACTTTCATCAGTGTTCATGTTGCTTCCCAAACCCATCAAGTTAGTTGACAATACAGTTGCGGAATCCAAGCTCTCTAACATACCAGTTCATCAAGCAGTTCAAATGCAGATAACAGCCTCCTTTCTCTGCAAACCAATTCAAGCACATGAGCCCATGAGTCAGGCTCTGGTTTAAATCCCATCTCTACTAATCCAAACATTGCAATAGCTGCATCATCTGCCATATTAGCCTTGCAAAGGTGAACCAGCAACTCATTTGAAGTTGCGTAATGTGGTACAAACCCCCTACCCAACATCAAATCCAACAACTCTGTTGCCCTCTTCAACTCACCTTTTTGGCACAAGAAATTCAACACAATCCGGTAACTTGCTTTGTTCAGATAAACACCATCATAAGGAAGTTTCTCAAGCATATCAAGTGCCTCCTCAAACTTACCTTCTCCGCATAGTCCTTTAAGTATCACGTTGAAAGTCACAGTATCAGCTCTACATTCTCTTTCTTTCATCTCTTTGAGTAACTCTGTGGCTTCATCAATTTTCCCAGCTCTACAGAAGCAATTGATTAAAGTAGTGTAGCCAATCGTATCAGCTTTCAGACCAGAGCTCTTCATCTCATAAAAAAGCTCCTTGGCCTCTTGCACTCTTCCCTCCTTACAAAACCCATTCATCAGGGCTGAGTAATTGAATACATTGGGACTGCATCCATTGCTCTTCATAAATTCCATTATCTTCCTAGCCCGGTCAACTTTCCCTCCACGGCAAAACCCATTGATCAAAATATTGTAAGTTAAGGCATCAGGCAAGATTTGATCCTTGGAGACCATTTCCTCAAACAGGTCAATAGCTTCTTTAAGTCTTCCACTTTCACAAAGACCATCCATCAGGGTTGAGTACGTAATCAAATTAGGATAGGAAATCTTTGACTTTTTCATTTCATTAACAACTTCAAATGCAGATTCAAGATCCCTGCTCTTGCAATGGTGCTTAACCAAGATGTTAAAAATGCAGGTATTTGGCCTCAAGTTGAAAAAATTTTAAGAATACAGAGAATAGCAAAAAAAAAAAAAAAAAAAGAAAGAAGAAAAAAAAAGCTGGTATTTAATCCAAATAAACCCAAATTTATTATTTATTAAAGGGGTTAAAATTCAAGAAACCCATCCTTCAAATCCAATTAAGCCTACGAACCTTTTCTTTAAGGTGGCATTTGGTACGAGAGAATACATATTATTCATAGCATCCAAATTCTTAAGATTGTGATTCTTTACAATCTGGATGTCTAGGAATATAGTTATTCCTATGTTTGGTTTTATTAGGAATTTCTTAAGATTTCTAAGAATGTGAGATGCTAATATTTCGTTTATTTCCAAGAATCTTAAATAAATTATTTATTTTTCCTATTTTATCCTTAGATTTAAATGTGAACTACAAAATCTTTTAAAAAAAGGAAAATGCTAACGAGTGCCCTTAGGGCACTCCTTAATAATCCATTTAAAGAAAATTTTTAGGAGGAATGAAAAAAGAAAAGTAATTAATATTTTGACAACTTTTTTCATTTCCCATAAAAGTAGTATCAAAACTTTCCTAAAATTGATTATTAATGAGTGCCCTAAGGGCACTCGTTAGCATGACCCTTAAAAAAAATCCACCTCTAAATAAATAATGAAAAACAAAATATAAACTATTAATAATTTGTTGAACAACACACACACAACAGCAAAAATGAATACCTGGCAATAATGGAGGGTCCCCTTCAAACTTTTTTTTTTTTCCACACGTGAAATCTAAATAAAATTTTGTTAAAGAATATATCAACAGAGTTGTTTATTTTGTTTATATTACTTTGTTAAAGAATATATTAATAATTTGTTTTATAGTTTATCTTAGTTGCTTAAATCATAAGGAAAAATGGTTAAAATTGTCAATTTATAAAAAATACAATTTCTTTTAAGTTTGAAAATCTAGATACCCACCTATAGGGTCTGTTTTTGTTGCCTAAGCCCAAAAGAGATGGGTTAAAAGCCCAACGAACCCAGAACAATGAATTTGTAGAGAGTGGGTTGAAGGTTTAGGCGCTGACCGGCGTTTACGAAGCATGAACACCTTTCTCTTTTATTGAAAAGATATTTAGAACAGTTTACAATTGAGGGATGCTCCTCGGCTCATGGCCGAGGAGACTTTTTTCCCGCTCCAGCGACCTAAAAGAGACCTCTCAGGCCCCTCCCTTACATTTTGCTCACATTTCTTATATATCCCCATCTTCTTCCTCATGTTGATCATCTATTGGCCTTCCTCCTAACGGCCTATCCCATCAAAGGTCATCTCCGTGCTCAAGTGGTTCACCCTGATCGATGTCGCCCTAGCAAGGGGTTACATCCCCATTAATGTGGCCAGAGGGGTTAGGTGAACGTATTCAATGCCGAGGTGACGGTTCGCCCAGAGCTTGCCTTTCTCCGTACCGAGGTTTCGGACGACCGAGGATAGGGTCACCCTCGGACCCATCGTGCGTCCTCGGCGTGGGCCATTTGGGCTTAGGTTGAAGTGGGCCCCAGCTAATCGATTTTCTGGCCCCAAAATAGCCCCTCAAAATCCTGCTGCACGCATCCTCGGGCGGGGAGAAGGATTTTGACATCCTCGGCCTCACCCCCCCACCCTTCACCAGTGCTGGGGTCCATTCACCTGCCAAGGGCACGTCGCTGACGTTTCGGAGCACGTAACGTGTCCATCATTAAATTTAGGCGGCTCTGTGCTCCCCACGTCCAATGAGGCATTACCCATCCAACGGTGGAGATTCGTCTTGCATTTATGAGTGGGAAAACCCGCATGGTTCCTCGATTTGAGGTATAAATACCCGTACGAATCGCTTCTTCCAGTTCCTCATTTGTAATCGAGAACATTCGTGCGCCCCTCCTGAGCTCAGCCACACTCTTATTAGCACCTCCAGCACAAAAGCCTGTCCGAGGAGACTTTTCCTCTTTCCTGTAAGTCGCTCTGTCTCTTTTTGGCCTCCTGCAGAAAGATAAAAGTTCGAGACGGAAGATTCAACAGAAAAGAAAGAAAGCTTGATATTATTTCATAGAAAGCAAAGTTACAGATTACAATCAGAGACTCAGGCAGGCGTGCTTTACAACTATTCCTACCAGCTAGTTCTACAATCAGAGGCCCAGGTGACCCGCCCTAAAACTAGCTAGAGGGAAGTGTCAACCCGTGCTTTTATTGGCATCAAGAGAATGGGAGAACTTGACAATAAAAGCAGGGAAGGGGGAGGGCCAGCTTGTTTCAAGGCCACCAACAACTCCTTTCTCGGTGCGGCGGAGCTTGAACAAAGCGAGGAGCAGATGCAGGGGCATCGGGACGCCTTCCCCCGTGATGTTCCCTTGATTCTCTCCACTCCTCACGAGCGTTGGCCGTCGGAGACGGCAACACTCAGGCACTGGCCATGACATGAGTTCGCACGTCTCCTCCGTCAGGGGTGCGCTCCGAGGACAGACATTAGGTACTTCAACGACATCCCTCCGGGCCACCGTGCATGGCGCCATCGGGGTTACGCCTAGGCTCTGCCGCAACAGAAGCCCAGTGGGGGCTGCGGCCACAACGGCACTTGGCACGGATGTCCTCACACCCGCCCAAAGCCGCCCCATATCTACTAACTCCGGTCACAACTCCGGTGGGGTAATTAAAGGGGCTGGGGAGCTGAAGGAGTGTGTTTTTTCTGTTTGCGTTGGAAAGTTCATGGAGTATGGAGAAACCATCCCCCGGAAAGCCTTATATAGAGGATGGAGGACGGTGAGAATTAATCCACGCAAAATTCGAAAAGAGAGTTACTAGCGGGGCTAATAATGAGGCCACCAAATTCCAAGTGGATCGTAGATTGTTGGATTTGTGCTAATTCACGGAGACATTAAAAAAGGCGCGTCTCGCGCACCGAAACGCAAAGCGCGGAACAAGATCGGCCAAGGGCGCTTTGTAAATAAAAAAGATGGGGGCTCGACTAGACGCGAGATCAACGCCACGTGTAAGATCCTAATCCGACCGAAGAGAAATCGTCTCCAGTAAAGCGGTCCGAGGACAAACCCCTACTTGCAGAAAAATGAAAGCGTTAGACAGAACCAAGGCACTGCATGGTCCTCGGACTCAGGCCTATGGGGAAACTACTCGCTCCTCTACACCTGGGTACTAGACAGAACCAAGGTATTGCATGGTCTTCGGACTCAAACCTATGGGGAAACTAGATACTTACAGAGAAATGAAAGCGTTAGACAGAACCAAGGCACTGCATGGTCCTCAGACTCAGGCCTATGGGGAAACTACTCGCTCCTCAACACCTGGGTACTATACAGAACCAAGGTATTGCATGGTCTTCGGACTCAAACCTATGGGGAAACTAGATACTTACAGAGAAATGAAAGCGTTAGACAGAACCAAGGCACTGCATGGTCCTCGGACTCAGGCCTATGGGGAAACTACTCGCTCCTCTACACCTGGGTACTAGACAGAACCAAGGTATTGCATGGTCTTCGGACTCAAACCTATGGGGAAACTAGATACTTACAGAGAAATGAAAGCGTTAGACAGAATCAAGGCACTGCATGGTCCTCGGACTCAGGCCTATGGGGAAACTACTCGCTCCTCTACACCTGGGTACTAGACAGAACCAAGGTATTGCATGGTCTTCGGACTCAAACCTATGGGGAAACTAGATACTTACAGAGAAATGAAAGCGTTAGACAGAACCAAGGCACTGCATGGTCCTCGGACTCCAGCCTATGGGGAAACTACTCGCTCCTTTACACTTGGGTACTAGACAGAACTAAGGTATTGCATGGTCTTCGGACTCAAATCTGTGGGGAAACTAGATACTTATAGAGAAATGAAAGCGTTAGACAGAACCAAGGCACTGCATGGTCCTCGAACTCAGGCCTATGGGGAAACTACTCGCTCCTCTACACCTAGGTACTAGACAGAACCAAGGTATTGCATGGTCTTCGGACTCAAACCTATGGGGAAACTAGATACTTACAGAGAAATGAAAGCGTTAGACAGAACCAAGGCACTGCATGGTCCTCGGACTTAGGCCTATGGGGAAACTACTCGCTCCCTCTACACCTGGGTACTAGACAGAACCAAGGTATTGCATGGTCTTCGAACTCAAACCTATGGGGAAACTAGATACTTACAGAGAAATGAAAGCGTTAGACAGAACCAAGGCACTGTATGGTCCTCAGACTCAGGCCTATGGGGAAACTACTCGCTCCTCTACACCTGGGTACTAGACAGAACCAAGGTATTGCATGGTCTTCGGACTCAAACCTATGGGGAAACTAGATACTTACAGAGAAATGAAAGCGTTAGACAGAACCAAGGCACAGCATGGTCCTCGGACTCAGGCCTATGGGGAAACTACTCGCTCCTCTAAACCTGGGTACTAGACAGAACCAAGGTATTGCATGGTCTTCGAACTCAAACCTATGGGAAACTAGATACTTACAGAGAAATGAAAGCGTTAGACAGAACCAAGGCACTGCATGGTCCTCGGACTCAGGCCTATGGGAAAACTACTCGCTCCTCTACACCTGGGTACTAGACAGAACCAAGGTATTGCATGGTCTTCGGACTCAAACCTATGGGGAAACTAGATACTTACAGAGAAATGAAAGCGTTAGACAGAACCAAGGCACTGCATGGTCCTCGACTCAGGCCTATGGGGAAACTACTCGCTCCTCTACACCTGGGTACTAGACAGAACCAAGGTATTGCATGGTCTTCGGACTCAAACCTATGGGGAAACTAGATACTTACAGAGAAATGAAAGCGTTAGACAGAACCAAGGCACTGCATGGTCCTGGACTCAGGCCTATGGGGAAACTACTCGCTCCTCTACACTTGGGTACTAGACAGAACCAAGGTATTGCATGGTCTTCGGACTCAAACCTGTGGGGAAACTAGATACTTACAGAGAAATGAAAGCGTTAGACAGAACCAAGGCACTGCATGGTCCTCGGACTCAGGCCTATGGGGAAACTACTCGCTCCTCATACACCTGGGTACTAGACAGAACCAAGGTATTGCATGGTCTTCGGACTCAAACCTGTGGGGAAACTAGATACTTACAGAGAAATGAAAGCGTTAGACAGAACCAAGGCACTGCATGGTCCTCGGACTCAGGCTATGGGGAAACTACTCGCTCCTCTACACCTGGGTACTAGACAGAACCAAGGTATTGCATGGTCTTCGGACTCAAACTGTGGGGAAACTAGATACTTACAGAGAAATGAAAGCGTTAGACAGAACCAAGGCACTGCATGGTCCTCGGACTCAGGCCTATGGGGAAACTACTCGCTCCTCTACACCTGGGTACTAGACAGAACCAAGGTATTGCATGGTCTTCGACTCAAACCTATGGGGAAACTAGATACTTACAGAGAAATGAAAGCGTTAGACAGAACCAAGGCACTGCATGGTCCTCGGACTCAGGCCTATGGGGAAACTACTCGCTCCTCTACACCTGGGTACTAGACAGAACCAAGGTATTGCATGGTCTTCGGACTCAAACCTTGGGGAAACTAGATACTTACAGAGAAATGAAAGCGTTAGACAGAACCAAGGCACTGCATGGTCTCGGACTTAGGCCTATGGGAAACTACTCGCTCCTCTACACCTGGGTACTAGACAGAACAAGGTATTGCATGGTCTTCGGACTCAAACCTTGGAGAAACTAGATACTTACAGAGAAATGAAAGCGTTAGACAGAACCAAGGCACTGCACTCGGACTCAGGCCTATGGGGAAACTACTCGCTCCTCTACACCTGGGTACTAGACAGAACTAAGGTATTGCATGGTCTTCGGACTCAAACCTATGGGGAAACTAGATACTTACAGAGAAATGAAAGCGTTAGACAGAACCAAGGCACTGCATGGTCCTCGGACTCAGGCCTATGGGAAACTACTCGCTCCTCTACACCTGGGTACTAGACAGAACCAAGGTATTGCATGGTCTTCGACTCAAACCTATGGGGAAACTAGATACTTACAGAGAAATGAAAGCGTTAGACAGAACCAAGGCACTGCATGGTCTCGGACTCAGGCCTATGGGGAAACTACTCGCTCCTCTACACCTGGGTACTAGACAGAACCAAGGTATTGCATGGTCTTCGGACTCAAACCTGTGGGGAAACTAGATACTTACAGAGAAATGAAAGCGTTAGACAGAACCAAGGCACTGCATCTGGACTCAGGCCTATGGGGAAACTACTCGCTCCTCTACACCTGGGTACTAGACAGAACTAAGGTATTGCATGGTCTTCGGACTCAAACTTGGGGAAACTAGATACTTACAGAGAAATGAAAGCGTTAGACAGAACCAAGGCACTGCATGGTCCTCGGACTCAGGCCTATGGGAAACTACTCGCTCCTCTACACCTGGGTACTAGACAAAACCAAGGTATTGCATGGTCTTCGGACTCAAACCTGTGGGAAACTAGATACTTACAGAGAAATGAAAGCGTTAGACAGAACCAAGGCACTGCATGTCTCGGACTCAGGCCTATGGAAAACTACTCGCTCCTCTAACCTGGGTACTAGACAGAACTAAGGTATTGCATGCATGGTCCTC